>NW_025970845.1:0-11448 GCF_021869965.1 Rhincodon typus | reverse complement strand
TGTGTGTGTGTGTGTGTGTGTGTGTGTGTGTGTGTGTGTGTGTGTGTATGCGTCAAAGGTGATTATACTAAATGATAATGAAATTATTCTTACATTGTGGATTTGTAGTTTTCCCTTTTTGTATTAGTCTAAAATTCTCACTCAACATTTGTCCACAATCTTAATTTCAGTTCCTTTAGTGGATGGCAGCACCAAATGTTGTTGACTATCAACAAGAGCCAATTATATCTATACAGGAAGTGGTGTTCCCATGTCTCAACTGGCTTTGTCTTTCTAGATGGAAGTGGTCATGGGTTTGAAAGGTGCTTTCTGAGGATCTTTGATAAATTTCTGCAGTGCATCTTGCAGGCAGCACACACTGCTGCTACTGAGCATTAGTGGTAGAGGGAGTGGATGCTTTTAGATTTGGTGCCAATCAAGTAGGCTGCTTTATCCTGGATGGTATCAAGTTTCTTGAGTTTATTGGAGCAGCACCAATCCAGGCAAATGGGGAATATTCTATCAGACTCTTGCCTTGTGCCTTGTAGATGATGGACAGACTTTGGGAGTCAAGAAATGAGTTACTTGTCACAGTGTTCCTAGCTTCTGACTTGCTCTCATAGCCACTGTGTTCATGTGGCAGGTCCAGTTCAGTTTCTGGTCAATAATAACCCCAAGGATATTGACCATGGGGTATTCAGTGATGGTAACACTATTGAATGTCAAGGGACAGTGATTGGATAATGTCTTATTGGTGAGGGTTACAGCCTGGCATTTGTGTGCAAATGTTACTTGCCTTGATTGGGCCTTAGGACATTACCTTGAGGAACTCCTGCAGAGATGTCCTGGAGCTGAAATGACTGTCTTTCAACAACCAGTACCATCTTCTTACATGCCAGCGATGACCCCAATCAGCTCTGTTGAATTCAACCTTGATGTCAAGGGCTGTCATTCTCACCTTAGAAGTCAGGAGCTGAGGGGCCCTGGTGGAACCCAAATTGGGCGTCAGTGAGCAGATTGAGTAATAAGGGAATTACAGCCTCACAGATACCTTAGGCCCAACTATATTCAGCTGCTTCATTAATGACCTTCTCTCCATCATAAGGTCAGAAGTGGGATGTTCACCAATGACTACACAATAATCAGTACCATTTGTGACTCTTCAGATACTGAAGCAGTCCACGTTCAAATGAAACAAGATCTGGACAATATACAGGCTTGGGCTGACAAGTGGCAAGTAACATTTACACCATACAAATGCTAGACAATGACCATCTCCAACAAGATACAATCTAACCAACACCCATTTGACATTCAATGGTTTTACTATCACTGACTTCTCCCATTATCAACATCCTGGGATTACCATTGACCAGAAACTCAACTGGATTTGCTACATAAACACAGTGGTGACAAGAACAGGTCAAAGGCTAGGAATACCATAGTGATTAACTCATCTCCTGACTCCCCAAAGCCTGTCCACCATCTACAAGGCACAAGTCATGATTGGGATGGAATACTCCCCACTTGCCTCAATGGGTGCAGCTCCAACAACACTGAAGGACTTTGATAAAAAGGTCCGTCTACAGCACATGGACTGCAGCAGTTCAAGAGGGCAGCTCACCACCTTCTGAATGGCAGCTAAGAATGGGCAATAAATGCCTGGCCAGTTAGCAATGCTCACGTCTCACGAATGAATAGTAAAAAAACTCCCTCAGCGTCCAGTTCATTTGCGATCACAGGCAACAATTGCTTCCTGTGTGCATCGACTATCAAGCAAGTCTCATGATGGTTATGTTCTGACAACTTCCATGTCCATCAAATGTTGACTCATCTCCAGGGCCGGCTGATGTGTAACATAGGGCAACTCCCAGAAGGCGTAGATATTGAAGTCAGTGTGAAACTCTCAGAATTGATATTGAACAGAACCACAATGCTGCCTATGTATCCCCTGTGGCAGTCGTTGAACAGAAAATTGGTCTTCTGAAGAGGAGCTTCCATTCACTGGATCATTTGGAAGGAGAACTCCAGCACCTCATCAAACTGGGGCTCCAAAATTGTGCTTGTTTGCTGAGTCCTGCACAACCTAGCATAATTACAGGGTAAGAATATCGAAGAGGGGGAGATTGACCAGCGAGCTGTCTTCTCATGAGGAAGGAGGAAAGACTGATATAAATGCTGAGGAGGCCATCATTGATGTTGAAGATGCAGCAAAAACCAGGATAGTACTGAGACTAGGCAAACAGGCCTGAGAGAACCAGAAAGTGCCTAGATTTGAAACTGCCTAAACAGATTGAAGAGATTATGTGACTATCATTCTTTATTTGTATCATTTGACTTTTCATTAGCATTATGTGGACATTCATTGCTATGAGCCAATTATGGCACAGAGGTATTCCTGCCCTTAAGGGAATGCTTACTTCATAAATTTGAACCATTAAGATACTTTGTTTGCCATTAATTGTAATGCATCAATAACCTCTGTTCCCTGGCAGAACATCAGTATGGTGTTCTGCAGGCTTCTTTGGACCTTAGAGTCTAATGATGACCATGAATCCATTGTCAATTGTTGGGAAAAACCCACCTGGTTCACTAATGTCCTTTAGGGAAGGAAACTGCCATCCTTACCTGGCCTGCCCTACACGTGACTTCAGACCCACAGCAATGTGGTTGACTCGGAACTGCCCTCTGCGCAATTAGGGATGGACAATAAATGCTGCTTAGCCAGCGATATCCTCATCCTGTTAATGAATAAAAAAAACTTATATGACTCAAATCGCTGTTTGCAAGAGACATTTCTATTTCTATTAATATCTGCTGGTTAACTCTTGAAACCCAAACATGCATCTGGGCATCAGAGGATGACAGGTTCAATGCTCTTTATGGTGCCCTATGTGATGTACATGTGAGTGTGTACAGTAATCAACAGCCCTCAAACTAGTATTCAAGAAAAACATAAATAATTGGGAGCCTAAACAGATTAAAGAGATTATATGACTATCATTCTTTATTTGTATCATTTGCCAGATTGTGCAGCATGTTGGCAGTTGTGCATCTAAAGTGACTTCAGGGTTGTTTTCCATTTCTGTTCCCTGGTCTTGGGTCTGGATGTGATCTAAGCAGACTGAGCTGAGCTGTAGGAAGCCTGTTCACTGCTTTGTCAGCTTGCCACAGTTGGTATTGGCAGGAGGTACTCTGGTGATCTGAGGCCTGGAAAGCCCCAGCCTGCCAGGGTTGCTTCTGCATGAGTACAGATGCAACATCCCTACCTGACCCTGACCAAGGTTTATGGGTCCCTGGCACAGGGGAGGTGGGGAGGCCGGCACCTACGGAGTATCCTAAGATGACAATCCCTGAGTTCCTGTCCATCAGCTCTCCTTGCTGTTCATGCATAATGGTGCCTCCCTCACTGACTGAGGGGATGAGACAGCTGGATAGATGTCAAGGTTCTTCAGCCCTCTTTTACCTGGTCAGCAAATGAATGCAGCCATGGTTTGCATGATGGAGTGAATATCCCTGGGCATACTGGGCAGATACTGATTGTTCTGTTGGACCCAACTTTCCACGGTGCCCACCATTCATTCCACACAGGCAGACTGGCGTGCCTAGGCCGTCACAACAGATACGACCTGAGCAGATTCCTCTGATCTTCAGTCGTCTTTCCACATGATCTCTAACAACTCTGCTAGACATGCTGCTGCTTGCGTATTTACCGCTCTCCGTTCATTGATACCTGACTCCAGAGACTCTTCATCTCTGCTGGGCTCAGCAGGGGCCTCTTCTGTAACAGTCATTGGATTGTCAGGGACTTCAGCCATTTCTTTGTCCTCTGGCTGAGAGCCCATGCCAGTGCTGTGCTTAACAATGTAACCCTCAGCCCAACCTGGATAGATCACCCACTGAGTTGAATATCTCTGTGCTGGTAGAGGGAGGAAAGCAAAGCCTGGATGGTGCATCCTCTGAGGTTCATGGCTGTTCCTCATCAGAAGGTGTCAGTCAAGAGCCTGGTAGAGATGGGCCTGTAAGTTGGAAGACTTTTATTTATCTAGCATAAGAAGTAGACTGCATAGAAAAACATTAAAAATTACTGCTGTCTCAAGCTGCCACTCTTACCCAGGGCTTTAGTGAGACATTATGCTTAAAGTGCAGATTGAAAGCTTTTTCACGAGATGGCTGTACATATCCAATTTCCCCTTCACCACAGGCACAATTCCCTTATTCTCCTGTACCTCAAAGGGGATTTGGGAGTCTTACGTCAGGCGTCCTCTCCCCTTGACATAAAATTCCTAATCTCTTCCAAGGATCAGGCAGCTCCTTCATAGTTCAGACAGCACTATGCCTGTTCTGAAGAAGAGATTGGGTAGTTACATAAGAAAGCTTCCTGCAGAAGGAGAGCATTAAGAGACATCGTTTTGGGTACTTGTGCACTATGACTGATAAGTGTAGATAGAGACATTTATTCCCAGGGTGTGATTTGCTGTTTGCATTGCTAGTAAGAAAAACATGTATAGGGGAAGTTAGGTGTTACAAGGTTCAAATTGGAAGATGGCTCTATGTGGTCAAAGAGCTGGCGGATGAATGTATGTGTATGATTTACCTGTAAGTCATTTTTTTGTGGTTTTATCCTTATACCGTGGAAGTCTTTTGTGAATATTCGTGCACTCTCCTAGTTGTGATGAAAGGCCAGTGAACTGATGGTGCATGAGCTGCTGAGTGTTGAACCTCCTTTTATGATTTAAGTGTGAAATCAGTCAGATGTGTGTGAAGCAGCGACATGTTGTGGCAGTAATAATATTGGTAGCTATTGGCTACATTGGTAGCAGCAATTTAGCCACCAGTAATAGTTGCACATGAAGCATCTGATGCAGATACCTGGCACCCAAACTTGTGTAGGACTGTCCTCTGCAGTGGCAACATTACAATATTAATTCACACACATGCAGACATGAAGCACTGAGTTGACCCTGACAGAGCACAGCAGAACATTCATCCTCTTGTGGTACTGGAGTTTCCCATGAGCTGCCCATGTGTGGTGACCTCTGCACCCACTTCTGTCTTTGTTAGTTGCAATGGCCTCCTGTACCATCCAAAGAGAAAAAAACTCCCCTTCTCTTCCAGACAGCCTTCAGGAAACCTCTAGGGAGGCAACACTAGAGTATGAGAATGATTTTGTCTGGTCTCGAACATCTGCAGAAGTGGGTAGGGATGATGAGCAGATGCTGAGCAATCCTCCTTGGTTGCAGACAGTGAAGTGTGATCCTGGTGTCTTTTAGATATGGTATCCAGAATGTGGAGACCAGGAGGTTGTCATGAAGGTGGGGAACGGAAGGACAATCTCCCAGCCATAAAATATGGTATTTCGCTTGTGCCTGTAAACGCAGTGAGCCAAGAGGAATGTAATCCTGTGGGAAAACCTATTCCACCCTTAAGTAGAACTAACTCCTGCTTTTAGGGCCAATACTGCATTAAATCTAAAAAAAAAATCACTATGTGTATGGTGTGAGAAAAAGTGTGTCTTTGTGTAAGTGAGAGAACGTGTGTGTCTGTGTGAGAAAATGTTTTTATAAGTTTGTGTGAGAATATGTTTGTTAGAAATTGTCTGTGAGAAAGTGTGTGAGGATGCGACTTTGGGTGATCAAGCGTGTGAGAGAAATGTTTCTTTGTTTATTCATGTAAAAAAACATGACTTTGTGCATGTGACGAAGTGTCTTTGTGAGATTGTATGAGAATTTGTGTGATTTATGTGAGTGTGCGAAAATGTATCCTAATTTACTCTTGTGTTCTTACGATATGAGGAAAATGCTGATATTCTTGAAACAAAATTTTGATGCTGTAATTTGTTTAAATGTTTACTTTAGTAATGTTGCTGTTGACAGCTGCCAGTGCATATTCTGACATTGTGAATTTAATTACTGTGTAAACATGATAGAGGAAAGAAAATAAAACATGAAAGAAAATTAGACTGCCTGTTGCTAAGCAACAAAAATGTAATACGAAATGGGTAATACATGAAGATAGATTTCCTCATAAACTCCACATCTGTCCTATATTTAATCTACACATGGTTTCATTTTCAATATATTTTACATTTTGTGACCACACTGTGGAGCTGATTATTAAATATAAAAGCATTATGCTTTGGACAAAGGTTACATGTTATTAAAGGATACAGAGTTTGATAGGTGCTTTAGTATAAATATTTAAGGTGTACACGGTGGAAAAACAGCACCATTATATAGCATTGTTGCATTTTGCATAAGAAGTAGGTACAATTTCATATGCATATACAGCTGCATATGACCAGTATATCTATTTTCTCATCCGCATTGCTAACCTACTACACCTTCTATCAAATATCGATTTTCATGATGCGTAGGAACAGTCACTGAAAGTATGAATTTATCTATATCCATTTTCCACAGATGAAGTAGGATTGAAATGACTGTCAGAAGCATCCACCATGTTCCTGATTGTTTCTCATTGACAGCCATTGTTGGAGTGTGGAGAATGCACTTCAAGCAAAGTGTCTGACATCTACAATATTCTGAAGTCACAGACCAATGAGATAATTGAAGGTTATGTTGAACCCACTAACTAAACTTGTTGAGCACGAATAGACCAGCCACAGGGAACCAGAGGAAGTATTTGCTGTTCCATTTCCTATGATCTATCAAACAGTGAAGATTCTCTGCCTTTTCAGTCTGTCCTCCTCTTTGTTAAACCTTCCACTTCCAGGATGGCCAAAGTCCATTCATTCCTTTTTGTCCCCAGTAACTAATTTTTCAACTCTCTCATCTTTACTCCAATCTCTTTATCACCGACTTTGGACAGGATGCCCTTTTAGACAAAATCCCCACCTGGACCTTGGGCTTAACTCTCCGTGCGGATGATCTCTGGAAAAACTTCATTTTGGATCTGGGAAATGGTCACTTATTCCTGACGTGATGGCACTGATCATCAGCCTATTAACATAATTTCTTCATGTTAAAAATTAAAATATTCAAAGTCTTTCCCATTTGAATGTGGTGTTTTTTTGTGGCTGCGATAAACTTGGATGACAAACAGCAGAGTTTGATGAAAGGAAAATGATTCACTATCTTAAATTCATTACTGATGTTACATAGTTGTGGTCATGTACATACATTGACGACGTCAAAATGGATTCTTTGGAGGAACTTGAAAGCAGGAGAGTGGTGATGAGAGGATTGATGTAATGTGTGCAGGGACTGGAGAGCAGGGAACTGGAGCCTTCTGTGATTACACAGTGAGACACAAAGAATAAAAGCTAGAAGAAAAATGGGGACAAAGAAAGGAAAAAGAAAGTGGATTGGATTGATTCCCCCAGTGAAGCGATGAGAAATTAATGCAGGTATTGTAAAAAAATTTTGCAAAGGAAAAACAGGAGAAAATGTGAAATGTTTGTCAGTAAATATAAGAGAAGCAGAAAAAAGGAAGCAGTAAATATAAGAGAAAGCAGAAAAAAAAAACGAAGATGAGAAAGAGTAAAAACGTAAGGAATAGAATGAGACTTTATAAAAGGATGAAAGAAATATGCAGACATGTTGCAAATGTGATAGACATAGACTGACAGAAGGAGACATCACTAACAAATTGGTGGTGACATATTTTTCATTCACTCTACCATGCATTTCTAATCATATTTTATGAAGTCAAATATTCAGTGCAGTCTTAAAACCTCACCATGGAACCAAAAACAGATTCAGTCACTCATGCAAATGTTTACCATCAAAGCGCATTCATACTTTTGCATACTGAATCGAATTTTCAATCAAACAAAGAGAGCACATCTTGGCTTCCAAAGAGCTGTTTTAAAAATAACATTTATTTTTATCAATTAAATAAAGGCAGTTTTAAGTTTTTTTGAGGGTCACTGTCTCAGAAGAATTGTTTTCATGTGCCATTGAGCTGGTGTTGGGAGTTGGGATGGGACTCAAACACAACGGGAATGATAACTCTGGGTGAAGGTCAACGGTTATACACCACAGTCCCATTTTACTTTCTGCTGTTTCTGGAAAGTGACATTGAGCAGGAGGTGTAACTGGAAACTGAACCATCTCACCAGTTCCCTACTACTGTCATAAACTGAAAGCATATCTAGGGACAAAGGAACAAGAGAAGGCCTTTCTATCCCTCTAGTGTTGGCATCCAATTAGATCATGATTAATCTATATCTTAACTGCATCTAAATGCCAGGGTTCCTGAACCACTAATACCGTTCCCTAATAAAAATCTAATAATCTCCATTTTGACGAAGTTGACTCATAGTATTTTTGGGCATAAAGAATTCCATGTTTCCCCTAATCTTTATGTTCAAAAGTGCTTCCTGACATCGCTGCTAAATGACATTGCTTTAGTTTTAAGTTTCTTCCCCTTGGTCTGGACAACCCTATACCCACCCACCAGAGGATATAATTTCTTTCTATTTGTCCGATCAAGTCTTTTAATCATCTTATATACCTCAATTGGAGCATCCCTTTCTGAATCATTCTGCCTACCATTTATCACAATGATGTTGTACATAAGTGCCATGACATTTACATTTTTTGGAAAAACATCTTTTGAATTCATGAACATATGACCAAGGAACAAGAGTTAAGCCCCTCAGCCATTCAAGTCTGCCATGCGATTCAATAAGATCGTGACTGATTTTCAACTCTATATTTCTGTATATCCCTATTGATCTTTCATCCCCTTAGTAATCAAAAATCCATCGAAACAAAAAAAAAGTCAAAGAACTGCAGATGCTGAAAATCAGAAACAAAACAGAAATTGCTGGAAAAACTCAGCAGGTCTGGCAGCATCTGTGTAGAGAAGGCAGAATTAATATTTGGGGCATCAGAACAGAGTTCCAAATATCTATTCACCTCTGCCTTAAAAATATTTAACGATTCTGCCTCCACTGACTTTTGAGGAAGGGAACTCCAAAGTATCACAAGCCTCTGAGAGAAAAAAAATGTTTCCTCATCATCTCTGTTTAAAATGTGTGACCCCTTATTTTTAAACTATGACCCCTAAGTCTAGGTTCTCTCACAAGAGGAAACATCCTTTCACTATCCGGTCAAGTTCCTTCAGGATCTTACATGCTTCAATTAAGTCACCTCTGATTCTTCTAAACACCAGAGAATGCGGGCCTAGCCTGTATAGCTTTTCCTCATAAAGCAATCTGCTTATTCCAAGCATTCCCATCTAGTAAACCCGCTCTGAACTACTTCCGATGCATTAACATCCTTCTGCAAGTACAGTGACCAGTACTATACACAGTACTCCAGATGTAGTCTCACCAGTGCTTTGTATATCTGAAGTTAAGAAATCACACGACACCAGTTTGTAGTCCAACAGGTCTATTTGGAAACACATGTTTTTAGAGTCTTACTCCTTCTTCAGGTTTTAGTGAGAGAGGTAGTATCAGACAGAGAATTTATAAGTAAAAGCTCAAAGGGTCACACCACTGATGAGGATGTACTAAATAAACCTAAATGCTTTTAAATCTTTGATCAGTTAAAATATTTTAATTGATTAATACATACATGTAAATCACCAAATTCCTTTAAAGTCACAGTCCTGAGAGAACTGAAGGTTCTATCAGTGTAAAGAAGAGGTGACATTTTAGGTCAAACAATGCATGTTAGGTGTGAGGCCTTGTTTAGAATCTGTTTGTGTCTTGGTTTGGAGTAAGACTGATTTTATTTCTAAAGTAGGAACTTATAAAACGCCACAATGACTGACTGTCTATAAAATGTGTGCTTTTTGAACAAAATAGAATGTATCTGCAAATACAAATTCACCCCACAAATGTACATGTGTGTGTACATGTGTGTGTGTGCTTGAGGAGGCTGGGAGAGTGTATGTGTGAGGGAGAGAGAGAGTGGGAATATGGGTGTGTGTGTGTGTGTGTGTGTGTGTGTGTGTGAGAGAGAGAGAAAGAGAGTGTGTGTGTGTGTGTGCGCGCACTTTAGAGACAGTGTGTGTGTGAGAGAGGATCTGTGTGAGTGTGTGTATGTGTGTGTGTATGTATGTATGTGTGAGTGTGAGTGTGAGTGTGTAGTGTGGTGGGGCCACCTACAGTGCGACATGAACCCAAGATCATTCACAGGTTCGAACAAGACTTCTTTGCTGCACAGAACCTCCGATTAACGCTATACACCAGATAGATTGATGACATTTTCTTCTTTTGGGCTCATGGTGAAGAATCACTGAAACAACTACATACTGGTATCAACAAGTTTCATCCCACCACAGACTTACCATGGGCTACTCTTTAGAATCCATCTCATTCTTGGACACGCACATCTCCATCAGGGACGAATACCTCAATACCTCACTCTACCGCACGCCTACAGATAACATCACGATGCTGCACTTCTCTAGTATCCACCCAAAACATATAAAAAAAAGCCCATCCCCTACAGACAAGCCCTATGCATACACAGGATCTGTTTGGAAGAGGAGGAACGAGACGTACACCTGAAGGTGTTGAAGGAAGCCCTCATTGGAAAGGGATATGATGCTCAACTCATCAATCACCAATTACGACATGCCACAGCAAAAAACTGTAATGACCTCTTCTGAAGACAGAGAAGGGATATGACCAGTAGGGTACCCTTCGTTGTCCAGTACTTCCTGGGAGCGGAGAAACTATGCCATGTTCTTTGTAGCCTTCAACACAGTTTTGATGACGATGAGCGCCTCGCCAAGATCTTCCCTACACTTCCATTTCTCGCTTTCAAACAACCGCCAAACCTTAAACAGACCACGGTTCGCAGCAAGCTACCCAGCCTTCAGGACAACACTACAACCCCGTCATGGCAACCTCTGTAAGACATGTCAGATCTTCAACATGGGCACTACCATGGGTAGTGGGAACACCACCCACCATATGTGCAGCAGATGCTCATGTGACTCGGCCAACGTTGTCTATCTCATACGCTGCAGGCAGGGATGTCCTGACACACGGTACATTGGCAAACCATGCAGGTGCTCCGACAACAGATGAATGGACACTGCACAGACAGGGAAGTTCCTTCCCAGTGGGGGAACACTTCAGTAGTCAAGGACATTTGTCCTCAGATCTTCAGGTAAACATCCTTCAAGTCGGACTTCGGGACACACAACAACGCAGAGCCGCCAAGCAGAGGCTGCTAGTTAAGTTTGGTACCCATGAAGATGACTTCAACTGGGATCTTGGGTTCATATCACACTACAGGTGACCCCACCACACTATACACTCTATCTCTCTCACAACACACACTCACACAAACACACACACACATACACACACTCACTCTCCACAGATCCTCTCTCATACACACACTGTCTCTCAAGTAAACACACACACTCTCTCTCTCTCCCACACACACACATGAATCTATGGGGTGAATTTGTATTTGCAGATATATTCTATCTTGTTCAAAAACCTTCTAACTGATTAAAGATTTAACAGCCTTTTAG
>NW_025970844.1:0-11453 GCF_021869965.1 Rhincodon typus | reverse complement strand
GGCTGACGTTTCGGGCCTAGACCCTTCATCAGAAAAGCTGATGAAGGGTCTAGGCCCGAAACGTCAGCCTCTCTGCTCCTATGATGCTGCTTGGCCTGCTGTGTTCATCCAGCCCTGCACCTTGTTGTCACAAAAAATTGAATATCTGCTTATTATCAGCGAGATTTGTGTTTCCTATTAAGTAGACAGCCCTCTCCCGCCACTACGGTGTCAGCGTGACGTCATAGAAACGGCTCCCGGCCGCGTGTTCCGCCCTCACTCCCATTAGTCATTGTTCCCAGTTACCCCCTTCTCCCCCGGTGAGGGATGGGCGTTGCGTCACTTCCGCGCGTCCCGTGGCCGGCGCGCATGTGCAGTAGGATTTCTGGAGGTGGTTGTTGATGTTAACGGTGTGTTATTGGACCTGCTCCGGCTTTTTACCCCCATCCCGGGATCTCCCTTCGCCTGTTCGCCTCCTTCTTCCTCCCTCCCTCTCCAATCTCAGCGGGGCTGACTGGTATCTCCCCACAGCTCACCTCCTTTTCCTGGGTGACATTTACTACATTAACCTGTCTCGGGCATATCGTCAGGTGAGTGCCATCTCTAAGCCGGGTGGGTTCACTTTAAGTCAACGTGTAATGGGCAGTGGGTTGATATTTAAGATTTAAATGGGGAAACTGGTTATAAACTTGAAGGAACCCTGCAGCCCCACTGTCTCTAATGCTATCCCTTCTGTTGACATGAATTATATGTGACCATTGGTCAGAAACAGGAGAAGGCCATTCAGCCCCTTCAGCCTGGCCCACTGGTCAATGAGAAGATCATGGCTGATCTTTATCTCAATTCCACCTGCCGCGTTGTTTCATTAAACTTCAATAACGAGTCCTTGGCGAGGGTGAGAGACAAAAAAAAACTGCAGATGCTGGAAGTCAAGGTAGACAAACAGGAGACTGGAAGAACGCAGCAGGCCAGCCAGCATCTGGAGGAAAGGAGCAGTCAACGTTTCAGGTATTATGTCCTGAAGAAGGGAAATACCCGAAACATTGACTACTCCTTTCCTCCAGATGCTGCCTGGCCTGCTGTGTTTTTCCAGCCTCTTGTTTGTCTACCTTGATGAGGGTAACAGGTTGAAAGACTAGATTCTGAAACTGGAAACATCTGATAGTATCTACAATGTGGGAATTTTGCTAAGAAAGGACCAAAGATTTAAGAACAGAAGCAGGCCATTCAGCCCATTGAGTCTGCCCTGCCATCCAATGAGATTGTGGCTGATTGATAATCCTCAACTCCACTGTCCTGTCTTTTTTCTCATAACCCTTGATTCCCTAATCAAAAAGACCAAAGAATCATAGTTGGAAATCAGAAACAAAAACTGGAATTGCTGGAAAAAGTCAGCAGATCTAGTAGCATCTGTGGGGACACAGCAGAGTTAACATTTCAGGCCTCGTGACCCTCTTTACAACAATCTCCTTCCAGCAATTTCTGTTTTTGTAACCCTTGGTTCCCTTATTGATTAAAAATCTACCTTGAATATACTAATAACCCAGCCTTGAGAACCCTCTGTAGTTTTTAAAAAAAAAATCAATGGATTCACCACCTTCTGAGAATAAATTCCTCCTCGTCTCTGTTTTAAATTGCTGACCCATTAGTCTGAGATTATGCTGTCCGGTCCCAGACTCTCCCAAATGGGGAAATAACCTTTCTGCATCTACCCTGTAAAACCCTCTAAGAATCTTGTATGCTTCAATAAGGTTACCTCTCTTTATCTAAACTATATTGAGTACAGACTAAACCTACTCAATCTATCCTTATAAGAGAGGGCTACCATATGTGGGACCAACCAAATGAATCTTCTCTGGACAACCTTCAGCGCCAGTTATATTTTTCCTTAGATAAGAGGACCAAAACTGTTCACAGTATTGCAGGTATGGTCTCATTGGTTTCTTGTATAGTTTTAGTAAGAGTTCCCTACTTTTATACAAAATTCACTTTGAAATAAAGGCCAACATTCAGTTTACTTTTCTTATTATCTGCAGAATTTGTATGCTAGCGTTTTGTTATTTATGCAGAAGGACTCTCAAAACGCTCTGCTGCAACTTTCTGCAGTCTTTCTCTATTCAAATAATATTTAATCCTCTATTCTTCCTGCGAAGTGCATAACCTCACATTTTCCCACATTGTGTTCCTTCCATCTGCCAAGTTTTTGCCCACTCACTTAACCTGCCTATATCACTGTGCAGCCTTCATGCCATGCTCACCGTTTGCCTACCTACCTATTTTGTCGCATCTGCAGAAGTGAATATACTGTAGTCAAGTATTTCATCCAAGTCATTAATATATATTGGAAATAATTGTGACCTCAGCATTGATCCCTTGTGGCACTCCACTAGTTGCAGGTTGCCATCCTGAAAATACCCCTTTACCCTAGCTCCCTATCTTCTATTAGCCAATTCTCTCTCCATGCTAATATACTATCTCCAACACCATGGATTCTTATCTTAAGTAGCATAATGTGTGATACTTTATCAAGTATTTTCAGGAAATCCAAATACATATATCCACTGCCTTGCCTTTATCTATTCTGCTTTTTACCTCAAAGAAATCTTATAAATTTTGTTAGGCAGGATTCGCCCTTTGTGAAGCCATGCTGACTATGATCATATTATGCATTTCTAAACACTCTGCTATTATATCCTTTGTAATAGACTCTAACATTTCCCCGATAACAGATGTTAAGATAATTGGTCTGTAGTTACCTGTTTTTTGTCGTCTTCCCTTCATCAATAATGGTATTACGTTGGCAGTTTTCCAGTCCTCTGGGACTTTTCTTGGAAGATACCAGTGCAGCCACTACCACTAGCTACTTCCTGTAATATCTTGAGATGAATCTCATCTGGTCCGGGGGACCTATTGCTATTTAGACCTATTAGTTTCCTTAATACTTTTTCTTTAGTGATAATTATTGCATTTATGGAGTTTAAATTGCAACTGGAATCCACAGCAACACATCTAATTGCACGCTTAAAGCTGTGGTCATCTGATAGATCAAGGGAATGAAGGGGAAGAAGAATGGCTGACTGCAAGGCAATCTTAAAGGTTCAGGTATTAGTGCAGAGGGGTCATAGAGTTATAGAGCCATAGAATAATACAGCATGGAAACAGACCCTTCAGAGTTTCTTGAATACTCCTCACCCTCAACCTCTAGCTATGAGGTACCACCTGCTTGCATCACCTTGTATGTTGTGTGAAAATAGTCCATGTGAGATGGTTCAGTCGATGAAGGTTAGTAATGGACATTGGCAACAGAACAGCATGGGAGCTGAGACAAACCTATTTTTAGATCTAGTGTTCAGCCTGGCTGACACAGTGGGATGCAAAATCAAAAGGTTTGTAAAATTGGATAAGACCAAGAAGCCTGGAGCAGGGAGCTGAGAAAGATCCAAGATCATGTTTCTTCTGGTGGGAATTCTACCCATAAATCTCTTGTGAAGTAAGGTTGTTGTTAGCTGGGTCAAACCAGCTCTGGAAGGAGAGGATTGAAAGTCATAGAATAATACTGTACAGAAGAGGTCCTTTGGCCCAACAAGTCTGCACCGACCAAACAAACCCATCACCTTTCTACACTAATCCCACTTACCAGCACTTAGCCTATAAGCTTGAATGTCATGACATTTTCAAGTGCTTATCCACGTGCTTTTTTAAAGGTTGAGGCTTCCCGTGCATTCCACATCATCCTAAGGAAACCTGAGTTTGGAGAACGTTATGACTCATAGTGATCCCTAAAATCTATGTTAATTGCTGAGTAAAATCAGCCTTAGTCGCAGCCTTTAATGTGCAGTTTATACTTTATATTTGTCCTTCATTTGCCTGTTAATTTCTGTTGATTCTGATGTTTATTTTACTTGCCTCTTGGTAAAGAGTTTGGTCATGGTGGTGGCAAGAGGGTCCAGCAGTGTGGAGATGCAGCAGTATTGCAGGTGCGTTTGGGTTCCTGGCAGCTTCTGCATTGTTGAGGCAGTCCTAGCGCCGACTCATGGCTGCTGCTGTGGAGGCAAGTTTAGGTTTTAGGCGGCATCTGCTTCCAGTGCAGATTCATGGAGTTGGCGGTGGAGGCAAATTTGGGCCCAATACGAGACCTGGTGGCATCAGCAGTGGCTGCATCAGTGAGATGGACCCGAAGCGGACTCATGACGGTGGTGGAGTTGAGTTTGAGCTGCTGCGGTACCTGGCAGCATCAGTGGCGTCTGCTTTGTTGAGGTCCGGTAAGGGCATTGGAGGAGATGAGATGGCGTCGAAGAGTGGTGACTCTTGTTCTAGTGGTGGTGGCACGGCGAGGGGAACTAGTGCCTGGCCACCAGGCCCATGACGGAGCTCTTAACAAGAAGGACTGCAAAGTTGGACACTTTTTTTTTCTTTATTTCTTCATTTTTCTGCCTTTATATTCTATGTTTCAGTTAATTTTTGTATGCTTAAAATGGCGCCAGAGAGTGGCAACACTATACAACACTTTTCACTGTATTTTGTAACAAGATACACATGGAAATAAATTAATCAAATAAATCAGGGCAGATAATATTTAGTGTTTGCTTTCACTGTTGCATAGCGCTATGATTTCAATTGGTAATACTGGACAAGACAAATCCCAGGATAAAATCAGGCTTGATAGACTTATATTTAATGTTTTAACGAAGATTTGTAGTTTGGGTTGGAGTTGTTGGTTGGTTCGCCAAGCTGACTGGTTTTCATGTAAATATTTTGTCTCCCTACGAGGTGACATCATCAGCTGACGAAACGTTTGCATGAAAACCAGTCAGCTGACGAACCAACTAACAACTCCAGACTTGTATTTAATTTTTGCAGTTGGTTAACATGGTGGTTAGTCGCTTAAATGTTTATGCAAGCTGCAGATGTTATTTTACAATAGAACACAAGTTTACTTTGGAAGAGGAAAGAAAAGACAAAGCTATATATATGTAAAAGAAGATTAGCTCTTAACATAAATATGTAGACAAACTTTTCAATCTATTTACCAATATTATCCGTTACAGAGACACTGTCCTAGAGAAATATCATTCCTGTCTCAGCTTTTTAAATATTTGTTGATGCATTCCAATTTCTTTTCCTCAAACTGCTGAGGTCTTTTACTTCTGCATGTGGTTTTTTGAGTCTGGACCTCTCAAGTCTGATGGGCCTAAACTTTTTCAGTTCTAACAACTTGAAGACTACTATCTGAGCTTTCCCAGCCATGAAATGCCACTGACTGGAAACCATTTCTGCTGAGTTGATTAGCTTTCTTAAACTGAACTGAAAACCCTAGTTAAAAACCGAAAGAACTGCGGATGCTGTAAATCGTTTCAGAACTCTGAGGAAGGGTCACCGGACCTGCAACGTTAACTCTGATTTTTCTTCCTTCACAGATGCTGCCAAACCTGCTGAGCTTCTCCAGCTACTTCCGTTTTTGTTCCTGAAAACCCTTGTTCTCCTGCTGGGATTAAAAACTTCTCGTTTCAACTGAACTGTTTAGTTCGGGGGAACCCACTAATTGCTCTAATATGTTACCTGATCTGTCATTAACTCAAAGTATAAACATTGTCCAATAACATGACGGAAGCCTTCTAGGCAGTGTATAGAATCTCTGCAGAGCAGATATAGGCCATTTTGCATATCACGTCTGCACTGACCCTCCGAACAGCATCCCACCCTATGCCTGTAACCCCACATTTACAGTGGTCAACCCACCTAGCCTGACATCCCTGGACCCTACAGGGAAATTTTCATGGTTAGTCCTCCTAACCCACACACCTTTGGACTGAGGGAGGAAACCTGTGCAAAGACGGGGAAAATGTGCACACTTCACACAGACAGTCACCCAAGGCTGGTGTTACACATGTGGTTGAAGTCATATGTCATCTTAGTAATGATGTATTTAGGTCATGGTCCAAATGACTTCATGGACATTTTGAAAGATTTACCTTCACAGAACTAACCAAAATCCACCTGCTTCTACTTTAAATCTATATCTTAAAAATGATAACAATATATTTTGCGTGTTTATCACAGTAGTAAAACAAAATTTTGTTTGTCCATTCCATGGAATCCATGGGACCACAGATAGTGTTGGTAAATACTTTATTCTCTTAGTAGATACTGGGGGATTCCAATTTTTGTCTACTTTACCAGAAAGGCTATAGGTCCATAGCTGGATTATAATGATACATATTAATGACCTGGACCTTGTGTACAGGGCACAATTTCAAAATTTGCAGAAGAAGATCTTGTTAAAACTTCAAAAGAAAATAGTTTGGTGGAACAAGTGGTAAGTAGCAGATAAGATTTAATATAAGAGAAGTGATTCTCTTGAAGAGAAGGAATTAAGTTGAGATGCAATATAAAACAAAGGATGCAATTCTGAAAGGGATGCAGGAGCAGAGGGCCTGTTTACAGTCTTGAGTAAAACAAATAATCAAATTAACTGAAGTACCAGCCCTTAAAAGGCAACATAATAGAACATAAAAACTACAAAGAAACGTTATCAAAATAAAATAATGTTCCTGGGCTGTTGATAAACTCCAGCTCCTGTGGCACTTGTTGTTTGCAGAAGGCCTCAACTTTACTGGCCTACACTCTGTGCTCCCTGTCAAAGGTCACTTAAGTGTCATGTAACTGTGGAAGATTGGCAGGCAGGTACCTTGGGGGTAAATGTGCAACAATTTCTGATGGAAAGGCAGATTGAGAGAGAGGTTTACAATGCAAATGGGATTGTGAGCTTCATAAATGGGTGTATAGAGCACATGAGCAAGGAACATATGAACTAGGAGAAGAGAAGACAATATGGCCCATGACCCTGTTCCTGAATTCGATTATAATCAGGGCTGATCACAGACTTCAAAACTGCACTTATCTGTCCACTCCCTTATCCCTTGATTTGCTGAGACCAAAACATCTGTCTATTATAGTAAAGCTATGTTGGCCTCACCTGGAATATATTGTCAAATTGTGGACACCCCACTTTAGGAAGGATGTTGAAGGCATTAGAGAAACTGCAAAAAAAGTGATTCCCAAGGATAAGAAACTTCATTTAAGTAAATAGATTGGAAAAGCTGAGATTGTTCTCTTTGGAGAAAATTTGATAGAGATATCAATAAGCATCGGGAGTCTGGTTAGTAGAAGAAGACTGTTCCTACTGATAGAAGGAGAAGATAATGAATTAAGATGATATGCAAAAGAAGTGATGTGAAAAAGAACATTTTTATGAAGTGAGTGGTTGGATCTGAAATGTGCTCCCTGAGAATCTGGTGTAGTCAAATTCAAAAGAGAGCAGAAGTTTACAAGACTGAAGAATAGTAAAAGCATGGCGATAGGTGAATTGCTTTTGCAAAACATAGTGAGCTGAATGACCTGCACTTATGCTGGAAGTCATTCAGCCTGTGCAACTATTCTGTGTTTTTATGGATTTAATTGTTGGGTATAAAGTGTTTAGAAAGGCAGGGTGGGTAGGAATGGACCCAGTACAACACTAGATGGTCAAGGACATCCTGGGAGACAAGATAATTCAATCAACTGGGAGGTACAAAGCTATGAAATGAATTATTCTATTAGTAAACTCCAGTGCTACAAATAAAAATCAAAGCTAACACTTAAGGGCAGCAAAGAAAGACATTGATTAATTAAAGTATGTGAATGTAGGAAAATTATTTCAATAGGAGGCGTCAATCAAGACACTGTACACGTTGAAAACCCCAGCGGTTTAGTGTTGATAGATCTATACGTGATATCGATTTTTTTAAGTTTGGATATATTTGTGCGGATAGGGCATAATGCTTATTTTCCCTTGTGAATGTTTGATCACCTACTGTGTCAAGAAAACCACGAGAGGAAATGCTTATCTTGACCTAGTAATTGCTTGTGATCTTAAATGGATTAATAAACAAATCAAAAGTGAAAAGAAGAGGAAAAATCGCTTGTACTAAGTCTGTGAAAAGTGATGGACTGTGAAGTGATGAAAATGCTAGCTTTAACAAATTGTTAAAAGGATGATTACTGGGTAAATTGCTTTATGGAATGAAATGTTTCATTTTTTTGTGGCAATGCTATTAGGTAATTCCCTGCAGCTTTTAGAAATCTCAACTCCAAATGTTACCTCTAGAACCATCCACCCTCCTTCCCTTGATACCACTATTGGCAGCTGTTTCTTCAACTGCTTTGGCCGAAAATTTTGATATTTAGTTAATGACCCTTCCTCACTCTCTGCCTCTTTCTTTCTTTTCCTTCAAACCATCTTAAAATATATTTTCTTATCCTACCAACATTTTGTTCTTCCACTTGATGATAATTTCTGTCCGACATTTTTACAAAGATACATGTTTCTGTGCTAAAGATTTTTTAAAAATTCATTCATGGGATGTGGGCTTTGCTGGTAAGACTACTATTAATCAATCATCCCTAATTGCCCTGAAGATGATGGTGAGCATTCTACTTTGAAATCATACAGTCAGTGTGGATAGTTACATCCAGTGATGTTCCAGATGGAGTTTCAGGATTTAGACCCAATGATGATGGAATGACAATGTATTTCCAAATAAAATGCTAAATAGAAGTTCTTGTTCGTGAAATTGCTAAGGATGAAGTTGAAAGAAATGTAGAAAACTTACAGGTTTGCCACCAAGCCTGTCCAAACATTAAAGAGCAGTAATGAATCAAACTACCAAAATCTTGAATGATATGCACAAAACAGAACCCAAACTAGATACAGTGATGATCAAATGCGTAGTTCTCTCATCAGATCACATGTTGAGTTCTGCAAGTGTCAGCACAGAGAGAGACTTTCAAGTGTTGGAAGCAGAGCCGGTAGGCTAATTCGCAGTGTCAAGGTTCTGCATTGAAAAAAGGATGAAGAAGATTGGTCATTTCCATCTAAAAGGATACTGTTTGAAAGTGAGTTAAATTAATACACAACAATGTAAATGTAGTAAAAAACAAAACCAGGAATATTACTAATTTTACCTGTTAAAGTTTAATCAGGGAGGATAGATTCATATTAGAAAAGAGATTTGAGGCCTGTGTGAGGGAATTCTTCCCAGAAAGTGTTTCATGTGTGGATTAACTGTTAAATGAGGCAAAAGCCTTGAGAATATTAAAAAATCATTTGATGTTAAGGTGGGAAAAAAACGTTGCTAGGATTGCTGTAGTTGAAAGCACTAAATCTAAACCTCTCCACCTTTTATCTTCCCATTCTGCTTCTGAAACTCCTTAAAGCCTAAATGTTGATCAAGCTTTTGACCAGCTATCCTAATGTCTCCTTATCGTGCCTCAGGACCTTTGTTTCACTGAGAGGTGTTATATAGACATCAGCTTTTAAAATAGGCCAAATGACCAGCACCTGCATTATGTTGAGAATCTCAGATAAACAAAACTGGGACAGAATATGCAATGTTGATTGTTACTTCGCTTTCGATCATAAAGTAAGAATGTGGTTTATGTCAGAGTTCAGAATTGCCTTTAATCTTGATTTAAGTAAAAACTAGGCTTGTTTTCACCTCTAACCATTGAGTCAGTATATAAAAAAAAAGTGTATTATCTCTGTCCTGACCATGATGTGCATGAGAGATGTAAAGGTTTCACTAGCAGATGGGCTGGCCTCATCAGGCGATTTTGTTTTTACTGTTTTCTGTAGCTACTGGGAAATTTATAATGGGCGTTGAAAATGTAGGGATGAATTATGAAGCACTAATTTATTGCCCATTATATCATATGCTCTGTAAACAGACTAGCAATTGGTCATATTCTTTGGGACGTGATCACGAGGGATGAACTGACAATAGGTTTATTTGCGAAGTCTGAGGTGTTCCAAGTGACCATTTGTGCAGCAATATATTTGTAATATGCTGGCTGAATCCTAATTTTTGTTTTACCACAGCAATAGGTGATTAATTACTCAAGGCAATAGTTCCTTCAAGCAATTCAAACATGTATCTTTTCTTCTAGTGTGCTGTCATCAGCATTCAATACTTTTATTTGCTTTTTTCTAGCATTATACAATATTTCAATGCAGGAGTGCATTTGGTCCATACTAGTTCTTTGGAAGAACTGTCTTATTTTTCTGTGGTCTTTCAAATATTTAGCTAAGTTCCTTTTAAATCTGTAGTGGTTCCTGCTTCTATCGATTTTACTGGTAGAAATATCTATGTTCTAATACCTTCTGTAAATTCTTTTGTCTATGAAAGGTGTGTTCCTTTACTCTTCTGGTCATGAGATTAAATCTTTCTATTGAACTTGTTGAGTTTCTTTGGATGCTAAATTCTTCTGTTCTAATTTATGTATGGTTTAACAATGATCAACACTTGGATTTGAGTAAAGTACATGCATATCTTTAGCATTGTGTACAGTCTAGAGCAGTGGCTGTGCTAAGCACACCTCTGACTCTCAATTTTGAACTCTTAGGTTCTACTCAATCTGCTAATGGGCTTGTTCAGTGTACAATCTTCTGATCCTTTACCTGTGTTGCTGACTTAAAATGCTACAATTATTGAGTGGGCATTGGAGTTCAATCAAGAAGCACCAGCACAAAATATATTTTTCTGTCTTTAAAACCCAGCTTTGAGTGTGGCTTGCTCATGTAACATGTACATTTCCCACAAAGTAAATGTTTGAAAATAAGTTAATCACATGTATCTTTTTTTTCCTCAAACCTAAGGGGTTTACAAAGGTTATCTAAACAGCAAAGGTGTCACATGAAGCCTTGAATGGGTAGAAGGATTCTTGCTTATGAGTATGTTTTAATTTTTTTTTTCGGGCATCGCTGCTAAGTTCCCTTGAGAAAGTGAGCCATTTGTTGCATGCTGTATTGGGTAGGTACATTCACTGTGCTGATGGGTAAGGGGTTCTAGAATTTTCTAGAATCTAGAAACCGGAGCACCTAGAGGAAATGCATGCAGGCACAGGAAGAATGTGCAAACTCCACACAGACATTTGACCGAGGCTGGAATTGAACCTGGGTCCCTGGCGCTGTGATGCAGCAGTATTAACCAGTGAGCCACCATGCCGCCCTCTGCAGGGAAATTTCTATAACCTGAGAATAGTTAAATGGAAGCAACGTGTTCTACTGTAGTTGTTTTCGGAATGAAATGAGAGTCAGACTGGTGCAAATTTAACAAAAGAAAAATACTTCAATTGTTGAAAACCTGAAATAAAAATCAAAAACGTTGGGTGCACTCATCTAGTTAGGCAACATCTTGGCAGAAAGAAAGTGTTAACTTTACAGATTGACGACTTGAGACTTGTAGTGCTGCATTGGTTAAGATCAGCCAATCCATTTAGATATAGTACTTGGGATCTTCCATGTCTGTACATTTTAGCTACTTACTTGATAAACCTGCTAAAATATTGGGACAGAGATAGTAGGAACTGCAGATGCTGGTGAATCCGAGACAACAAGGTGCAGGGCTGGATGAACACAGCAGGCCAAGCAGCATCAT
>NW_025970843.1:9359-11453 GCF_021869965.1 Rhincodon typus | reverse complement strand
GTGTCCAGCAGGAATCGGGACGTGACGTCTCGTTTACTACCCCTCCCCCCGCGCCGGATCTTCAACTGCATCATAGATATAGATGGAAGTCTCCAATACGCCCCCTCCTCCTGGACACCTCCCCAGAGCCTCCTCCCCTCCCTCGACCTCTTCATCTCCAACTGCCGTCAAGACAGCAATCGCCTCAACCTCTCAGCCACTCCAACCTCTCCCCCGCAGAGCGTGCAGCCCTCCGCTCCAATCCCAACCTCACCACAAAACCCGCGGACAAGGGAGGCGCAGTTGTAGTATGGCGCACTGACCTCTACATCGCCGAGGCCGGACGCCAACTCTCCGACACCTCCTCCTGCCGCCCCCTTGATCATGACCCCACCCCCCCGAGCACCAAACCATCATCTCCCAAACCATCCACAACCTCATCACCTCAGGTGACCTCCCACCCACGGCCTCCAACCTCATCGTTCCCAACCCCGCGCCGCCCGCTTCTATCTCCTTCCCAAAATCCACAAACCTGAATGCCCTGGTCGACCCATTGTCTCCGCCTGCTCCTGCCCCACCGAACTGATCTCCAACTGTCTGGACTCCATTTTCTCCCCCTTGGTCCAGGAACTCCCTGCCTATGTCCGTGACACCACCCACGCCCTCCAGCTCCTCCAGAACTTCCAATTCCCCGGTCCCCAACACCTCATCTTTACCATGGACGTCCAGTCCCTATACACCTGCATTCCCCATACACCTGCATTCCCCATGCAGATGGCCTAAAGGCCCTCCGCTTCTTCCTGTCCCGCAGGCCCGACCGGTTCCCCCTCCACTGCCACCCTCATCCGCTTAGCCGAACTCGTCCTCCCCCTCAACAACTTCTCTTTCAATTCCTCCCACTTCCGACAGACAAAGGGGGTGGCCATGGGTACCCGCATGGGCCCAAGCTACGCCTGCCTCTTTCTAGGTTACGTGGAACAATCCCTCTTCCGTACCTACCCTGGCCCTAAACCCCACCTCTTCCTCCGTTACATTGATGACTGTATCGGCGCCGCCTCGTGCTCCCACGAGGAGCTCGAACAGTTCATCCACTTCACCGACACCTTCCACCCCAACCTTAAGTTCACCTGGACTCTCTCCATCTCGGGCAACCACCGAGAAACCGATATCCGTTTCAAGGCCACCGACTCCCACAGCTACCTAGAATACACCTCCTCCTACCCACCTTCCTGCACAAATGCCATCCCCTATTCCCAATTCCTTCGCCTCCGCCGCATCTGCTCCCAGGCTGAGGCATTCCACTCGCGTACGTCTCAGCTGTCCTGCCAATGTGGTATACTTCATCCGCTGTACCCGTTGTGGCCTCCTCTACGTCGGGGAAACCAAGCGGAGGCTCGGAGACCGCTTTGCAGAACACCTACGCTCGGTTGGCAATAAACAACATTTCAACTCCCCCTCCCGTTCCTCAGACGACATGTCCATCCTGGGCCTCCTGCAGTGCCCCGACGATGCCACCCGAAGGTTGCAGGAACAGCGCCTCGTATTCCGCTTGGGAGCCCTGCAGCCCAATGGTATCAATGTGGATTTCACAAGCTTCAAAATCTCCCCTCCCCCTACCGCACCCCAAAACCAGCCCAGCTCGCGCCCGCCTCCAGCCCCAACCCCCATCTCCTACCGACTAACCACATCCCGCCCCCTTGACCTGTCCGTCCTCTCTGGACTGACATATCTCCTCCACTCACCTTTACCGGCTCCATCCCCGCCTCTTCGCCCTGTCTGTTTTCCTCTATCCGCCTCCCCCTCTCTCTTTTCAGAACCATGGCCTGCTGTGTTCAATCCAGCTCTGCAGCTTAGCTGGACGGCCGCCTGCTGTCTCTGGCTGTAATGAGGAAAGGTGGAAGACGCCCACCAGCGAAGCACTAAACGTGAAGAGAACGCTCTGTTTTTGGGATTTGTGAACGAGAGGGTGCACCGTTCCCGGAAGTACTGCAATACCAGGTCGATGCGTGGAGTGGACGGAGCAAGCCCCTATTCCATCTCCCTGCTCCAAAAATCAATTTAATATATGGTCCCCAGATAAGGGACGTATCAGATATTAAACTGATAAGAACAGAT
>NW_025970843.1:0-9259 GCF_021869965.1 Rhincodon typus | reverse complement strand
AAAAAACAGAGTTAACATTTTGGGTCCGGTGACCCTTCCTCAGGACAGAGGTCAGAAGAATTGGAATGAGGGTGTGGCCTTAATCTCATTGACCTCGGAAATTCTAACAGGACGCAGGAAGGATGTTGCGGATGGCAGGGAATCCTGAACCAGGGGTCCCAGGCTAAGCATACAGGGTAAGGCATTTAGGATTCAGAAGAGGACGTGGGAAATCGTGTCTCACTAACTTGATTGACTTTTTTGAAATAACAAAGAGAATTGATGAGGCCAGAGCAGTGGACATGATCTTCAGTAAAGCGTTCGACAAGGTTCCTCATGGTGCACTAGTTAGCAAGGTTAAATCACATGGAATACAGGGAAAACTAGCCATTTGGATACAGAACTAGTTCAAACGTAGGATGATGTGGAGGTACCAGTATTGGACTGGGGTGGACAAAGTCAGAAGAAACACTCACCCTCAACAACTTCTCCTTCAGCTCCTCCCGCTTCCTACAGACAAAGGGGTACCATGGGCCCAAGCTACGCCTGCCTCTTTGTAGGTTACGTGGAACAATCCCTCTTCCGCAGCTACACTGGTCCTAAACCCCACCTCTTCCTCCGTTACTTTGATGACTGTATCGGCGCCGCCTCGTGCTCCCACGTGAAGCTTGAACAGTTCATCCACTTTACAAACATCTTCTGCCCCAACCTTAAGTTCACCTGGACCATCTCCGATACCTCTCTCTCCGTCCTGGACCTCTCTGTCTCCATCTCGGGCAACCACCTAGAAACCGATATCCATTTCAAGCCCACCAACTCCCACAGCTACCTAGAATACACCTCCTCCCACCCACCTTCCTGTAAAAATGCCATCCCCTATTCCCAATTCCTTTGCCTCCGCCGCAACTGCTCCCAGGATGAGGCATTCCACTCCCGAACATCTCAGATATTCTTGTTTTTCAAGGACCGCAACATCCCCCCCTCAGTGGTCGAGAACGCCCTCGACCATTTCTCCCGCATTTCCTGCAACTCATCCCTCACACCCGCTCCCCGCAATAACAACCAAAACAGAATCCCCCTCGTCCTCACGTACCACTCCACCAGCCTCTGGATCCAACGCATCATCCTCCGACACTTCCGCCATCTGCAATCCGACCCCACCACCAAAGACATTTTTCCCTCCCCACCCTTATCTGCTTTCCGGAGGGACCACTCTCTCTGTGACTCCCTTGTCTGCTCCACACTCCCCTCCAGCCCCACTGCACCCGGCACTTTTCCCTGCAACCGCAGGAAGTGCTACACCTGCCCCTACACCTCCCCCCTCACCTCCATCCCAGGCCCCAAGAAGACTTTCCACATCAAGCAGATGTTCACCTGCACATCTGCTAATGTGGTATACTGCATCCGCTGTACCCGTTGTGGCCTCCTTTACATTGGGGAAACCAAGTGGAGGCGTGAGGACCGCTTTGCGGAACACCTACGCTCGGTTCGCACTAAACAACTCCAACTCCCAGTCGCGAACCATTTCAACTCCCCCTCCCATTCCTCAGACGACATGTCCATCCTGGGCCTCCTGCAGTGCCACAACGATGCCACCTGAAGGTTGCAGGAACAGCAACTCATATTCCGCTTGGGAACCCTGCAGCCCAGTGGTATGAATGTTGGCTTCACAAGCTTCAAAATCTCCCCTCCCCCTACCGCATCCCAAAACCAGCCCAGCTCGTCCCCGCCTCCCTAACCTGTCCTTCCTCCAACCTATCCCCTCCTCCCACCTCAAGCCCCACCCCCATCTCCTACCTACTAGCCTCATCCCGCCCCCTTGACCTGTCCGTCCTCCCTGGACTGACCTATCTCCTCCCTAACTCCCCACCTACACTCACCTTTACTGGCTCCATCCTCGCCTCTTTGACCTGTCTGTCTCCTCTCCACCTAATTTCTTCTCTATCTGCCTCCCGCTCTCTCCCTATTTATTTCAGAACCCCCTTCCCCTCCCCGATTTCTGAAGAAGGGTCTGGGCCCGAAACGTCAGCTTTCCTGCTCCTCTGATGCTGCTTGGCCTGTTGTGTTCTCCAGCATCTGCAGTTCCTACTATCTCAGAAGTCACACTTCTGTCTTTTAAGGTAGGAGACAGAGGTTGTTGGTGGAGGGTGGTTTTTTCAGACTGGAGGCCTGTGAGCTGCGGTGTGCCACAAGGATCGATGCTGGGTCCACTGCTTTTTGTCATTTATATACATGATTTGGATGTGAACATAGGAGGTAGGGTTAGTAAGTTTGCAGACGACACTAAAATTGAAGGTGTAGTGGACAGTGAAGAAGGTTACCTCAGAGTACAACGGGATCTTGATCAGGTGGGCCATTCGACCAAGGAGTGGCAGATGGAGTTTAATTTAGATAAATGTGAGATAAATGTGCATTTTGGAAAGCTAAATCAGGCAGGACTTATTCACTTAATGGTAAGGTCCTGGGGAGTGTTGCTGAACAAAGACACCTTGAGGCGCATGTTCATAGTTCCTTAAAAGTAGAGTCACAGATAGATAAGAGAGTGAGAAGGCGTTTGGTATGCTGGTCTTTATTGGTCAGTGCATTGAGTATAGGAGTTGGGAGGTCATTTTGCGGTTGTACAGGACATTTGTCAGGCCACTTTTGGAACATTGCATGCAATTCTGGTATCCCTGTTATCGGAAGGATGTTGTGAAACTTGAAAGAGTTCAGAAAAGATTTACAAGGATGTTGCCGGGATTGGAGGGTTTGAGCTTTCGGGACAGGCTGGAACTTCTTTCCCGGGAGCATGGAGGCTGAGAAGTGACCTTACAGAGGTTTATAAAATCATGCGGGGCATGGATAGGGTAAATAGGCAAGGTCTTTTCCCCACTATGGTTTAAGGTGAGAGGAAAAAGATTCAGCTTGAGTTTTAAAGTATCCAATCCTTTTTCTGTAGTACTCATACTGCAGTGAGCATTTTAAGCACTCTCCCCCACCCCAACACGTGTAGGCAACGTCGCTCAGTGTCTGACTCATGTGCGAGAATGGCTGTGTAACATCGTTTTGACTTCATTGAGAACGAGTATGGTATGGATTGAAAAGGAGGTCAACATCATTCAACACTGAACCCCTGCATTAAAATACATCACACTACTGCCCTCCAAGAAGTATTGGCATGCAGAAGCCAAACCCAAGGGCCGTGAAATGGTAACCGATTCTTTCCATTTCTGTGAACGAATCTTGGAAATGTTTTCATTGCAGGAACCTCTGATATAAAGGGGGAGGGACGTTGTGTATTTATGTAAGAATGTTGAACTGTCGTTTTAAGAATGCAATCAAGTGACAAGGCATGACGAGGATGTTATCGGCCATTTTGGAGGGAAACGGTTTCGTCTGGCTTGCTGCCTGATCGAGTGAACACCTCCTCAATAAACGCTCCAACTGCTGTTTAAGCACTTTAGCCTCCTGAGCCTTCTTTAAATGTGACATGGATATGCCAGGCCATGAGGTTGCAGGCTGTGTTGAATGACAGTGACGGTGCAGGCCTGGGATATTGTGTGCAAGTCAGGCTGTAGGTCTGGAGGTAACCGTAGGCCCGACCAGGTAAGGAGAGCAGTTCTAAATCCCAGTATGGGCATTAGTGCCGTAGATGGCTTTTTGTGACAATGGCTTTGTGGTCACTCCAGATTTTAAAAAAGACCAACACACACACGCGGGCAGGCAAAGCAACAAAAGCCTGCGCTACAAACATGAACACACAGAGCTGTTTTTAGATTTGTGAACGAGGGGGTGCACCGTTCCCGGAAGTACTGCAATACCAGGTCGATGCGTGGAGTGGACGGAGCAAGCCCCTATTCCATCTCCCTGCTCCAAAAATCAATTTAATATATGGTCCCCAGATAAGGGACGTATCAGATATTAAACTGATAAGAACAGTTCTTTTCTTCCAGAAATATAAATTATTCACAAAATCATCTATAAGTACGTTCAAAGGTTCCAAATCAGTTCTCTGCAGTCTTTTCAGAGAAAAACAAAAACACTAGAATTTGACATTCCTTGTCGCTGCAAAAACATAGGCATTTCCTACTCATACAGGAAACTATTTATGTACCTTGCAAGGCAACAGGAGGGCCTGATAATTGAACAGACCCTTCCTATACTTGGCTAGAAAAACCTTACACTGTGGTTTTTCTCCACTGTGCCTTGGCCCTCTGCTTTAGTGCATCCCTCAGCACATTGTTCTGCACCTTAGAATGTGCCAGGCTGCAACACTTGGTTGAGTCAACTCTTTGCACTGAAAGACCAACAAGTTTAGGGCAGACCAACAAGCATTTTTCATTTAGTTGATGGGCTGCCAGGCACAGTCAATGTTTGTTTCTGCGTGCATCCTGGGGAAAAGCCCATGGAGCACAGTATCCTGCATCACAGAGCAGCTCTGGATGAACCTCAACAAAAATCTGCTGCATCTCTCTTCCGACCTTTTCCATGCTACCGGGGAAATGCCAGGCCATGAGATTGCAGATGGTGTTGGATGATGGTAATGCTGCTGGTCTGGGATATTGTGTGTGAGTCAGAACGGTTGCTGTAGGTCTGGAGGAACATGTCGATCAGGCCAGGTACAACTGCAGTTTTTTCTTCCCAATACTTGTCTTTATCTTTGCCTGGTTTCAGGCTTCTGCAGTTAACACATGTCCAACGTAACTGATCTCACTCATTCCAATCTTGCATTTGTCCCTGTTCAGTTTCAAATTGATGCTCCTGCTTCTGTCCACAAGTTGCCTTGTCCACAAGTCTCCTCTATCCATCTTCTATCCGCCTCCCACTCTCTCCCTATTTATTTCAGAACCCCTTCCCCTCCCCCTTTTCTGATGAAGGGTCTAGGCCCGAAACGTCAGCCTTTCTGCTCCTATGATGCTGCTTGGCCTGCTGTGTTCATCCAGCCCTGCACCTTGTTGTCTTGGATTCTCCAGCATCTGCAGTTCCTACTATCTCTCACCCAGTCTGTGGTCTCATTGTGCTTCTCACTGACCCCAATATCCTTGCTGCCAGGTTCACTCATGCTGTTAGGAAGTTTTGAATTAATTTGACAGGGGGATGGAGCACAGCGTAGACTGACTCTGATCACTCAGGTCTGATCTAAAAGAATCACTTAAAACCACCAAGCCTGGAGAATTGCTTCTGATGTTGGGATTGATAAATAATTTTATAAAAGTTTTGATTTGAAGCACTCAATTGGAAAATGGGATGATGCTTAAGAAGCAGTGCAGTGATCTAATATGTGGATGTGCAAGACAGGTCAATGGGATTATTTATTTATTGTGGGACCCTTTGTGAAGAATTTTACTAAACCACTGCACCCCAACAAGAATTGACAAAATGAGGGTGAGCTGAAGGGGTTGTATCAGTTGTAGTTCGTTAAGTTCAGTCAACAGCAAGAATGAAAACACACATCAGTAGTTGTAGGAAGGTAACAAGTTCTGAAGGGAACATGCTCCAAATTCACAGGAACATTTTGCATTGTGAGGAAATTTAGCAAGTTACTTTTTACATTTGCAAGCCTGAGATATCCAATTATAATACAATTAGTTCAGGAGAACGTGACTGTGATCAAATAAGAATGTTTGATTTCTGTGTTAAGAATATGAGAATATGAACAGCACATTGGGAATAGTTAAAAGGGAAAGTTAAAAGAAAGGAAAGTGTAGATGAAGAAATTTAATTCATAGCTTTCTCTTGAAGATATTTGGAGTCTTTACAGGGCACTTAGTTTGGAGCAGCATCCAGGATCATACAGGAAAGCCTGCAGCATCAGCCAGAAGGCAGGGATACAGTAACCAGAAGCCTATAAGTCTATGGCCCATGGGCAGGCAGAAGGGATTAGTTTAAAATGGTGTCATGTTCAGCACAATGTCGTAGGCCAAAGGTCCATTCCTGTGCTGTACTGTTCGATGTTCTACGTTCTAGTGCCGTGCAGATTTGGGTCTGGTCTCAGAAAGTGGGTCTGCAGGTGCAGCATATAATAAGGAAGGCAAATGGAATTCTGGCATTTATTGCAGAAGGACTGGACTATAAAAGTAAAGAACTGTTGTTACAGTTATAAAAGGTGTTGGTGAGACCACGCCAGGAGTATTGTATCCAGTTTCAGTCTCCTTACTTGAGGAAGGATGTGGTGGCACTGGAAAAAGTTCAGAGCAGGTTCACCAGCTTGACTTCAGGAATGAAAGGGCTGTTGTATGAGGAACGGTTGACATCTTGGGTTTTTACTTGCTGGAGTTCAGAAGAACGAGGGAGGATCTAATTAAATAGATAAAATGCTAAAGAGGATTATTAAGTTGGATGTAAAATAGATGTTTCCCCTTGTGGGACTGTCTTGAACAGGAAGGCATAAATATAAATTGAGAGGAGTGGGTTCAAAACTGAGAGGAGGAGAAACTAATTCTCTCAGAGCATTATGTGTCTGTGGCACTCACTGCCCCAGAGTGCACTGGAGGTAGAATCAATCAACAAATTTAAGAAAGAAAATAGATATGTTTCTGATGAAATGTGGGATAAAGGGCTATGGGAAGCAGACAGGAAAGTGGAGTTGAGACCAGGATAAGATCAGCCATGACCATGTTAAATGGAGGAGCCAGTTTGAAGGCTGAATTGCCTATTCACGTTCCTCATTCCTACGTCATATGTGTGCTCTTGATCGAGAAGTTTTAAGAAAACTGAATTGGATGATTTGGCTGCCAACCAAAATATCAGGACCAAGTGGGTGGTTACACATGTGCCCCCTCACACCCCAACTCAAATCTTGATCTTTTGATCTGAAGAGCAATCAACCATCGTTTAAATGATGAGGCACCAACACATTACTCAAACAATGTTAGTGGAATTTTTTACAGCTAAATTCAGATCAGGGAGCGCACTTTGCAGGGAAACTGATCAAGGAAGTTTGTAAATGGCTGAGTGTGAAGCAGAAGTTCCACATTCTGTATCACCTGCAGAGTTCAGGCATGGGTGAATGAATGAATGAACCAATCGTTAAGAAGGTTTTAGCTAAAGCTATTCTGGATATGGAAAGAGGGAGCAGATCTAATTCCCAGTATGCTGATGGGACTCGGAGTAACATCAAGCAAAATGACTGACTGGTTCGACTCTGTATGAGTTAATGACAAGAAGGGCTATAAGATCACCACAGACATTGTAACGGAGTGTGGGCATTGGACCAGTGAGAGAGAGAGTGAAACAGTTTGCAAGAGAATTGTGCAAACAATTGCATGGGCCAAGACAGAAGGTCAGAGACCAGCAGACAATTGGCAATGTACAGGGAGATGCTCTGACCGAGCGTGCGAAGGTACCAGGAGTTGGTGTGAAGATGATGGTTAAAGCAGCACCTGACAACCTGGGATTTGCATCTAAATGGCTCAAACAGTTTGAGATTATTATGAGTAGGGACATGTGCCTGTTTGGAAATGAAAGGTAGAAGGTATTCGAAGCCCTTGACACAGCTGAAGCACTGTACAATTGATTCTGAGCTACAGGACCAACGCCAACCAACCAGAGACCAATTGCAGCATGCCTATAAGTGATCTGGCAAATATCTGCATAAACTGATGATCCAACCTATGTGTAGCCAGTACACTTAAGTGTGTCTTCATGAATTGAGGATCACTAACGATGCTGAAGGCATATTTTGCTCTGTACATGCAAACGACTGTTCACATACACAGTCAATCTTCTGACCTGTAAATTTATCAATTGCTTCCGCAAAATATTTCATAATACCCAGGAAGATAGATATTAGTTAAACTGCAATTTTATTTTCAAAGCGTAATTTAAGTTTTATTATTAACTTTAAATAATTTATAACTTACATAACTTATTTTATTATTAATTATGATTGCACGATTACATTAGAATATTGTTACATCCAGCAAGAACTTAATTAATTTTTCATTTTTCTCTGACCCATTCTTATGCTGAGTCTGAGCATAAATTTATTCAATGTGAATATGTTTAGTTTAAAATGCTAATCTGGTTGAAACTACTACACTGTCGGTCTTTTATCTGGAGTTGTCTTAAAGTGCTTTTGATTTAGTTAAGAATTTATGATTTTACGTTACAGAGTGCTGCAGCTTGAAGCCCAGCCACATCAGAGAGGTGATCCAACGGTACTGCCACAAAATTGGCCCTCTTTCCCCATTCACAGTACGTAATAACAGAGCTATAAAAATTTATACTTGTATGTAAACGCGTTTTTAGTTTCAAGTGGTCAAAGTTCGAAGTATATACGCCAACCAACCAGCACACGCATACACTCACACACACTCTCTCTCTCTTCCCCCTCTCTCACACACACACACAAACTCCCTCTCTCCCCACCTCACACACACTCTCACACCCACACTCTCTCTCTCTTCCCCCTCTCTCACACACACACACACACAAACTCCCTCTCTCCCCACCTCACACACACTCTCACACACACACACACTCTCTCTCTCTTCCCCCTCTCTCTCACACACACACACAAACTCCCTCTCTCCCCACCTCACACACACTCACACACACACGCACGCACGCACACGCACTCTCTCTCTTCCCCCTCTCTCTCTCACACACATGTACACACACAAACTCTCTCTCTCCCCACCTCACACACGCATGTGCAGACGCATGTGCGCACACACACACTCTCTCTCTTCCCCCTCTCTCTCTCACACATGTACACACACAAACTCTCTCTCTCCCCACCTCACACACACTCTCACACACGCACGCGCACACACACACACGCACACACTCTCTCTCTCACACACACACACACATATCACTCAATGGGGTGAATCTGTATTTACAGATACATTCTGTTTTGTTCAAAAAGCACACAATTTATAGACAGTTAGTCAATGTGGCCTAAAATGTCACCTCTTCTTTACACCAATAAAACCTTTAGTTCTCACAGGACTGTGACTTAAAAGGAATTTGGGGATTTACATTTACATATTAATCAATTAAACCCTTCCAGCTGATTAAAGATTTAACAGTATCTTAGGTTTGTTTTGTCCATCCTCATCAGTTGTGTGATCCTTTGATCTTTTACTTATAAATTCAGTGTCTGTGTGCTTCTTTCTCACTTCACCTAATGGAGTGGCTATGCTCCAAAAATTTGTGTTTTCAAATAAACCTGTTGGACTAGAACCTGGTGTCGTGTGATTTCTGACGTTTTTTTGTACCAGTGCAGACTCATTGGGCTGAAGGGACTTTTTCTCTGTGACTCTATGAGAAGTTTAGATTTGATACTGTTGGACTG
>NW_025970842.1:0-11454 GCF_021869965.1 Rhincodon typus | reverse complement strand
GACCCTTCTTCAGAAAGAAGGGTCTAGGCCCGAAACGTCAGCCTTCCTGCTCCTCTGATGCTGCTTGGCCTGCTGTGTTCATCCAGCTCTACACCTTGTTATCTCTGTGTGTCAGTATATCTTCTAGAAATGCTGGTGATATGATCACTGTCAGTGTGTGACGTGATGATATAAAGATCTCATACTCTATCCTAACTTGGATCACATGAAGCAAGACATAATACTACAGTCATGGTGCTCAACATTTCTCTGTGTAACATAATAGCTTGATGTTACCCCACATAATGATGTGCCTGAGAGATACAGTATTGGTCTGTAATAGCTAGTTGTAATTAACACCTTTTCTATTCTTCAACATCACACTAATCATATTCAGTTTCTTATGTTCCTAGGTAAAATGACCAGTTGGAGGCAAAATTATATCACTTTGGTGCAAATTGACTGCTATGTGCAATATTAACAATGAGGAATAATTTTCATATCAGTTGCCTATCACAGATACTCGATTTACTCCCAGAAGAGAAAACCCGGATCTGCATTGCAAAAGCGCGTGAATTCCTGTAAATCAGTTTGTGACATTTTACTGTGGAATTTCTTTGTTTGGTTATAACCACATTTCATTTCATTCTGCTGACATCAGAACTATTCACAAACAAAGTAAACTATCACATAATCTATTATGGAATGCATGTTAAGGAAGTTAAGAAAATACATGACCTTCTCGGAACACAGTAATTTATCATAAAGTAGAAATATGCCAGGTAGCCAACAGTCTACATGAAATAAAATTAAAACCACATTTTACATTGTGATATACCATTCACATGAATGCTAAAACGGTCACAAAAAACAAATAGCTAAAGTAAATGAGATTTTTGAAATAATACATAACAATTCAAAAATACAATGAAATTCTTCAAGTGGTATTTATTTAAGCAGTGTGACATCCTGTGGCTCCAATACACCATAAAATTGTTAATGTAGATTGGATTTAGTGTTAATCCTTCATGATTTGAATAAAGGACAAAACAAAGCATGTGAGGTTACTGAGTTTGAAGTGTTTCCGTCTTTAGTATTTCAGCACTTTAAAAACAAAATGGAGAGGAACTTTCCAATCCAGTTGTTAAATGTTCATGATTGTGACAGAAAAAAAGTCAGCTGATTATTGTTATATATGATTTATTGCAGTCTTTTGACTGCAGTAAATCATACATAATAGATTGAGCTGAATAGATTGAATAGATTGAGCAGATAGCCTATGGATTTGTGGGTAGAATTCCATACAGGAAACTGTAAAATTGTGAAAAATAGCACACAAATAAGATGTTTCAGAGATAGTAGGAACTGCAGATGCTGGAGAATCTGAGATAACAAGGTGTAGAGCTGGATGAACACAGCAGGCCAAGCAGCATCAGAGGAGCAGGAAGGCTGACGCTTCGGGCCTAGACCCTTCTTCAGAAATGGGGGAGGGGAAGGGGATTCTGAAATAAATAGGGAGAGAGGGGGAGGCGGATAGAAGATGGATAAAGGAGAAGATAGGTGGAGAGGAGACAGACAGGTCAAAGAGGCGGGGGTGGAGCCAGTAAAGGTGAGTGTAGGTGGGGAGTTAGGGAGGGGATAGGTCAGTCCAGGGAGGACGGACAGGTCAAGGGGGCGGGATGAGGCTAGTAGGTAGGAGATGGGGGTGGGGCTTGAGTGGGAGGAGGGGATAGGTGGGAGGAAGGACAGGTTAGGGAGGCGGGGACGAGCTGGGCTGGTTTTGGGATGTGGTAGGGGGAGGGGAGATTTTGAAGCTTGTGAAGTCCACATTGATACCATTGGGCTGCAGGGTTCCCCAGCGAAATATGAGGTGATGTTCCTGCAACCTTCGATGGCATCGTTGTGGCACTGCACTTCTCGCATTAAAACAAATGCACTCAGACCACCTGTCCCTTTGCGTTCATCATCTACTCTCTGCCTACTCTTCCCCTTAGTCACACTGACTTCATTATCTAGTTCCTTACAGGCTTTAGTTACTACCTCCTTACTGTCCACTAACCTCCTCATTTGGTTCCTATCCCCCTGCCACATTAGTTTAAACCTTCCCCAACAGCGTTAGCAAAAGCACCCCCTAGGACATTGGTTCCAGTCCTGCCCAGGTGTAGACTGTCCAATTTGTAATAGTCCCACCTCCCCCACAACCAGTCTCAATGTCCCAAACATCTGAACCCCTCCCTCCTGCACTATCTCTCAAGTCACTCATTTATCCTGCCTATTCTTTCATTTCTTCTCTGACTAGCACATGGCACTGGTAGCAATCCTGAGATTACTACCTCTGAGGTCCTACTTTTTAACTTGGCTCCTAACTCCTTAAATTCTGCTTGTAGGACTTCATCCTGTTTTTTATCTATATCATTGGTGCCTATATGCACCACGACAGCTGGCTGTTCACCCTCCCCCTTCAGAATGTCCTGCAGTCGATCCGAGACATCCCTGACCCGTACACCTGGGAGGCAACATACCATTCGGGAATCTCGTTTTCGACCACAGAACCGCCTATCTACTCCCCTTACAATCGAATCCCCTGTGACTATAGCCCTTCCACTCTTTTTCCCGCCCTTCTGTACAGCAGAGCCAGCCACAGTGCCATGAGTCTGGCTACTGCTACCTTCCCCTGGTGAGCCACCTCCCCCAACAGTATGCAAAATGGTATACCTGTTTTGGAGGGAGATGACCGCAGAGGACACCTGCACTGCCTTCCTGCTTTTTCTCTGCCTTTTGGTCATTCATTCCCTTTCTCCCTCAGCAATCTGTGACCAATTTGCTGAACGTGCTATCCACGACTTCCTCAGCATCGCGGATGCTCCAAAGTGAGTCCATCTGCAGCTCCAGAGCCGTCATGCGGTCTAACAAGAGCTGCGGCTGGACACACTTCCTGCATGTGTAGGAGTCAGGGACAGTATTGTCCGACAGGTTTATTTAAAATCACAAGCTTTCAGACTACTGCTCTTTCATCAGGTGGAGTGGAGGGAGGTGCACAGGCACAGAACATATAGGCCGAAAGACAACGGTAAAATAATTCCAGATAATTAAAAGTGTCAACAGATAAGTGCAAATAGTGTGAGTAGAGTGTCAACAGGCTGAATAACAAGCCTTTGCAGGTGATCATGAGTGTCAAATAGTATGAGTAAAATGTCAATAGCTGAATAACAAGTGAAGGGATGACCTATGAACTGATTAACTAAGGCTGAGAGATAATTACAAATAATCAAAAATAAGATGGGGCTCGGGACAAACCAAATGGCTGGAATAAGATGAGTAGCTGTCAGAATTGCATGATGAAGGTCTAACCAAAGTAACAAGTTATGAAAAACTGTGCAAATTAATTAAGGTAGAGAGATAATCAAAGTAATCAAGGTAATAATCATTAAACAGAACAGTAAGGAAGGTTTTACAAACACAGAACAGTACGGTGGGACTACATGTAGCTTGACATGAACCTAAAATCATGGTTGAGGCCGTCCTCATGGGTACAGAACTTGGCTATCAGTTTCTGCTCAGTGATTTTGTGTTGTTGTGTATTTGGAAGGCCGCCTTGGAAAACACTTACCCAAAGATCAGAGACTGAATGCCCTTGCCCACTAAAGTGTTCTGTCGCTAGGAGGGAACATTCCTGTCTGGCGATTGTTGCGCGGTGTCCATTCATCTGTTGTTGTAGTGTCTGCATGGTCTTGCCGATATACTGTGCTTCAGGGCATCTGTTTCTGCTGTGTATCAGATATACAACGTTGGTCAAGTTGCATGAGTTTGTACCATGTACCTGGTGGATGGTGTTCCCACGTGTGATGTCCGTGTTCATCCTGAATCGAATTAATGGGATTTCCAAATGTCCAACAATAGTGATCTCTTTGTGTAAGGTAGGAAATTAATTACATTGAAACATTCTCATAGACAGCAAATGAACATTCATTTATATTTATACAGCATCTCTAAAGTAATTGAATTTTAAAGTACGGTCACCATAAAGTTAAGCTCTGACGTAAATTTTTAATTCCTCTCATGCCACAGGGTTGGTGCTAGAGTGCTGGAGGAAAGCTGATGTGGGTCCAATTTTCAAGAAGGGTGGTCAAGATAAAACAGGGAATTATAAACCTGGACGTCTCAAATCATTGGTTGGGAAACTAGTGAAGAAAATTCTAAAGAGAGAGTCAATCTCCACTTAGAGAAACTAGTTTTGATCAGAGATAATCATCATGGCTTTGTCAGAGCATGGCCATGCCAGACAAATTTTAGCAGAATTTTTTGAGGATGTGATCATGTGTGGAGTTGAGAATAGTGTCATTGATTTAGTTTATTTGGATTTCAGTTTGGCCTTTGACAAGGTCCCACATGGGAGAGTGATAAAGAAGGTAAAGGTACATGAAATGCAGGGGAACTTGGCAAATTGGATCAAAAACTGGCTGTTTGGTAGAAGACAGAGAGCTATGACAGAGGGCTGTTTGTGTGACTGGAGGCTGGTGTCGAGTGGTTTACCACAGGGCCACAGTGCTGATTCTCTTATTGCTCATGATAAATATATACAATATAGATAAGAATGTGGGGAGAATGATAAGCAGGTTTGCAAGTGTCACGCAGATTGGCCGGTCTTAGGAAAATATAGACAATTCGTCAGATGGGCAGATCAGTTGCAGATGGAGTTAAATCCAGAAAAGTTGGCAAGAAGTAACAGTCCCGTTGAGTTGAAGGGTCAATAATGAGGTGACATAATTTTAAGGTGAAGGGCAGGAGGTTTAGAGGGGATTTGAGGAATAATGTTTTCACCGATACACTGGTGGGAATCTGGAATGATGAGAAACTCAGAGCTTTTAAAAAGAACATGGATGAGCTCTTGAAATGTCTTAACATTCAAACCTATGGGCCAAGTGCTGGAATATGGGATTAATGTATATAGGTTGGCACAGATTGATGGGCTGAAGGGACCCTTTTTTTTATATGACTGTATAAGAGGGTTATAAAGGAAAATTTGATACTGAGTCACTCAAAGCAGTAGGAGAGCTTTGGGTAAAACGTAACTCTTTAGTGAGAGTCTTAAAGGTGGGAAAGAAGGTAGAGAAGTTGAGGGAGGAAATTCTAGAGCTTGGCGCCTAGACAATTGAACATATGGCCACCAATTGTGCAGAATGTAAAATTTGAGATGATAAACATGCCAGAATTAGTTGAGTACAGATATCTAAGAGGAGCTTTTGGATGTTATTCTACCATAGAATGTGTGTCCTGGACAAGGCCATTATTTATTGCCCATTCTGAGTTGCTGTTAAAGGTGATTGTGAGCTTCCTTCTTGAACTGCTGCAGTCCATTTGTTGGAATTAGATCCACAATGCCCTTAGGGAGGGAATTCCAGGATTTTGACCCAGCGACACTGAAAGAACAGCGATATATTTCCAAGTTAGGAGATGACTGTCTTGGCGGGGAACATGCAGGTAACAGGTGGTGGTGTTCCAATATATGTGCTGCTCTTGTCCTTCGAGATGAAAATGGTTGTGGCTTTGGACGGTGCTGTCTTAGGAACCTTGGTGAATATCTGCCATACATCTTATAGACATATTACAGCTGCCACTGCATGTCAGTGTTGGAAGGAGTGAATGGTTGTGGATGTGATTCCAATCAAATGGACTGCCTTGTGTCAAGCTTCTTGAATATTGTTGGAACTGCACTCACCATGTAAGTGGAGAATGTCCCATCGCTCATTTGACTTGTGTCTTGCAGTTGATGTACAATCCTTGACAAGACAGGAGATGGTTTACTCACCATGGACTTCCCAGCCTCTGACCTGCTCTTGTAGCCAGTGAATTTATATAGCTAGTTCATTTCAGTTCCTGGTCAATGGCAACGTTCAGGATGTGATGGGGGAGATTCTGTAATGGTAATACAATTGAATGCCAAGTGGTGAATCTTAGATTCCCTCTTGTTGGAGATGGTCATTGCCTGGCACTTGTCTGGCAGAAATGCTTTTTTTTGCCAGTTTTCAGCCTAAACCTAAATGTTTCACAGATCTTGCTGCATTTGGATATGGGTTACTTAAGAAGTTTTGAATGGTGCTGATAAGTGTGCAATCATTAGTCAACGTCTCTACTTTTGACTTACAAAGGGCAAGTCATTGATGAAGGGGCAGGAGATGGCTGGCCTAGAACACTGTCTTGAAGAACCTTACAGTGATGTCCTGAGACTGACTTCCAACTAATATAGAGTGGCTGGAGGAGATTACAGAGACAGTGAGTGGGGAGGCTGTGGAGATGAGAAACTTAAAATCATGTGTTACTTAACCAGGAGTTAATGTAGGTCAGCAGAATCAAGACCGATAAATGAACCAGACTTGATGCGACTAAGGATCTGGTCAGCAGTGATTTGGATGACTGCAATCTTATGGAGAGTAGAATGTGGGGCACTGTTCAGGAATGCATTGAAGTGGTCAATTCTGGAGGTAAAAAAGGCATAGATGAGTGTTTCATCGGATAAACTGATGAAAGGTTGGGGTTGGATAAAACAATAGAGATGGAAACATGCAGTCATGATAAATATATACGATATAGATAAGAATGTGGGGAGAATGATAAGTAGGTTAGAAGGGGCACGCAGATTGGCCGGTCTTAGGAAAATATAGATGATTCGTCAGATGGGCAGATCAGTTGCAGATGGAGTTAAATCCAGAAAAGTTGGCAAGAAGTAACAGTCCCGTTGAGTTGAAGGGTTAGTAATGAGGTGACATAATGTTAAGGTGAAGGGCAGGAAGTTTAGAGGAGATTTGAAAGCTTGGATATATGGTTGCAAATTCACCTTGGAGTTGAAATGAAATCAAGACTATGAGTAATCTGGTTTAGCTTGAGACAGTTGCCATGGAGAGGGATGGACTGAATAGGTAGGGACCAAATTTTGAGCAAGGGCCAAATGCAATGGGTTTGGACTTCCCAATATTTAATTGGTGAAAATCTCTGCTGATCAATAATGATTGTTGGATAAGCTATGTGATAATTTTGAGACAGTGGCAAAATTGGGCATGATAGAGCTGCCATGCATGTAATTGCGAAAACTGATCCTACGCTTTTGAAAGATATTTCCAAGAGGCAGGATGTAGATAAGAAATAGGAAAGAGGCGAGGATATGTCACTGGAAGGTACCAGAGGTAATAGTACAGCAGCAGGTAGTGACAGAGGTAATGGATGCATTAGTTGTAATTTTGAAATTTTCCAAAAATTGTTGGACTCTGGAGAATCGATTCTGGAGAAGTACCAGAGACTTGGAAACCTACTAATGTGAAACCCTCCATTCAAAAAGGGAGGGAGGTAAAAAGTGGGTAACTTTGCACAATGATCTAACATCTATTGTTGGAAAAGCATTGGAATCAATTATTAAGGAAGTAATAGCAGAGCATTGAGAAAATCATAATCTACTCAAATAGAATCAGCATGGCTTCATGAAAGGGAAATGATGTCTCACTAATTTATTAGAGATTTTTGAGGGAGTCACAACCAGAGTGGATACAGGGGAATCAGTAGAAGTGTTTTATTTCAACTTCCAGAAGGCATTCGACAAGATAACTCACAAAGGGTTACAACACAACACTAGAGACCACAGTGTTGAAGGTGATAGAATTGTAGAATCCCTATGGTGTGGAAACAGGCCCTTTAGCCCAACAAGTCCACACTGACCCTCAGAGCATCCCACCCATACCCATCCCCCTATAATCCACCTAATCTACACATCTCTGAACACTATGGGCGATTTAGCATGGCCAATCCACCTAGCCTGCACATCTTTGGACTGTGGGAGGAAACCGGAACACCCAGAGGAAATCCACACAGACAGGGGGAGAATGTGCAAACTCTACGCAGACAGTTGCCCCAGGGTGGAATTGAATCTGGGTTCCTGGTATGGTCAGGCAGCAGTGCTAACCACTGAGCCACTGTGCTGCCCATAGTATTTTGGACCGGATAGAGAATTGGCCCATGGGCAGGGAACTGGGAGTGAAGATAAGGGGCTCTTTTTCAGGTTGGTGACCTGTGACCAGTAGGGTTCACAGGGGTCAGTGCTGGGACCACAACTGTTTACAATATTTTAATAACTTGGAGGAAGGAAGTGAATGTATTGTAGCCAAATTTGGAACAATACTAAAATAGGTGGAAAGGCAAGTTGCAAAAGGGATATAAAAAGTTTATACAATGATATTACCAGGTTAAGTAAGTGAGTAAATGGAATATAATGTGGGAAAAATGCAAAGTTGTTCATTTTGGAAGGGAGAACAAAAGAACAGACTATTATCTAAATGGAGGAAAACTGCAGAAAGCTACAACACAAAAAGACTTGGGGGTATGAAACACAGAAAGCTAGCACACAGATGCAGCAGGTAATCAGGAAGACTAATGGAATGTCGGCCCTTGTTTCAAGGGGGCTGGAATATATACTGCAACTACACAAGTTGCAGGTGAAATCACACCTGGAGCACTCTGAGCAGTTTTGGTCCATTTATTTAAGGAAAGATATTGTTTCATTGGAGGCAGTTCAGAGAAGGTTCACTTGGATGATCCCTGGCATAGAGAGATTGTCTTATGAGCAAAGGGGCTGGGACTCCGATCACTGGGGTTTAGAAGAATGAGAGGTGATCTCATTGGCAGATATAGGACACTTAAGGGGCTTGACCGGGCGTATGTGCTGACAGGATGTTTCCCTTCTTGGGATAGTCTATGGCAAGGAGTTCCCTTCTTGAAACTCCTTGCCACAGAGAACTGTGAGGCAGACTCCTTGTGTATATTGAATGCTATAATTGATAGATACTTGACAGGTAGGGGCAAAACACAGGAAAGTGGACATGAGGAATGTCAGATCAACCATGATGCTATTGAATGTCAGAGCAGGCTCGAAGGGCTGAATGGCCTACCCCATTCTTATTTCTTGTGGTTTTAAGTTATGGAAAAAAAACCTTTGCAGGTAAGATTCTGAAAATGAGTAAATTGATAAGAATGGCACAGGGGAACACAATTTCATCCAGCTGAATGGTAGTTGAGGTACATTGGACGTCTAGGGCTCATATCCAAAGCTGAAGACAATAAGTAAAAAAAAGCACTGAAGCCCTTTCCTTTTAGGTTTAAAAATAATGAAGTAAACAATTGAGATATACATTGGTATGATTACAGCTGATGTTCATACTGGAGAACTCAGATTCTCGACTTAAATATGGATTGATAGTTGGCTTTGTTTTTTTTTAAATGGTATCATCTTTCACTGATTTCTGAAGAAGGGTCTAGGCCCGAAACGTCAGCCTTCCTGCTCCTCTGATGCTGCTTGGCCTGCTGTGTTCATCCAGCTCTACACCTTGTTATCTCAGATTCTCCAGCATCTGCAGTTCCTACTATCTCAGATAAAGTACAATATTCTCCCTGTCTTATTACTATCATGTTACAGCATGCAAACACCAGAGAAAATTCCTTTCTCAACCGCATCTACTTCTTAATTAATCACATAACTGAGCTTAAATTTTCTCAGCTTCAAATAACCCCTTCAATGTTTGAGCTAAACTCTTCTATCTGGAACTGTCAATGAAAATACTTACACTGAGACAATTTAAGATATGGTAATTTGCCTATCCAAAAAAAATCAATTCCTCATTTGTCTAAGCCAAAACAAAGCTAGTGTTTTTCAATGTTTATTCTGACCAATCATTAAACTCTCACAATGCAAACAAATTACCATTAACATTCCAAGAGCCTTATCTCTCTCATACATATTTAAAGAAAGTCATAGCTTTGGAAATATTGACAACTTCATTGTTAAAACATTTCATGCATACAGACCAAAACATACATGCCACTCTTTAAAAATGTAAACTCCGAAAAATGATACTAATATATATGTAAATCATGGCACCATAGTATGTCCAGTAAACCACTGAAGCAGAGGGAGTTAACAGAAAAGTATATTCCTATATCTACATGGAATGGGATCTTACATTTTGGAGTTAATGGTTGTCACTTCTGCCATGCCAGAAGGCGAGTTATCTTACATTTCGCACATGCACTTTATTATATCTGTAGGTGTCACAACTCACCAGGGAATGCACTGGAAATCAAATCCACTATTCCCAGAATTATCTCAAATGTGAAAATTTGATTAAATCACCAAATTAGACTCATAGCGTCTAGAGTCATGGAGTTTTTACAGCATTCAAAGAGGCCCTTTGGCCCATCGTCTCATTGACGGCCATCAAACATCTATTCGTTCTAATCCCATTTACTACCACATAGCCCGTAGCTTGAATTGCCCCAATTTTACCTATTTATTCAATTCAGGTTAAAAGAATATACACATCAAGTTTTTCCATTAACAATAAAAAAAGATTTATTGTAATCAAAGAATGACAAAAAGTAAATACAAAGTACTAACTTTAACTCTATCCGCTTTAAAATCCCCATTCACACATCTGGACAGAAACACAACGACAGACAAGATATGAATACTATGAGTAGATAAGAAGAAATGAAAGTCTGAGAAGCATAGCTCTGGCACCATTCCAGGACTGCATTACATTCTTATGAGGTCATGACCAGGTAAAATATCAGTTTATCAATGCTGTGTTTTCCATATTCTAATATCCCACCATTGGAATTTCATATGCTATTTGCAATACCTTCTTATGATATCTAGCAGGTGACATCATCTGATGAGCAATCATCCATTCCTTATTCACAGGTCTGTAAGTGTATCTCCACTTCCTCATCTGAAGGTCATTTCAATCTCAGAGCCCTGCAGAACTTCTTCAGCCTCAGCCTAAATGTGAATTTAATTGCCTCTGCTGACATGTGTTTAACTTTGGATCTGCTTACTGAGCGACAATTAATGAAGACATATCAAATACTTCCAATGAATGATCCATACATTTAAATAAAATTTCAGCTGCAGTAAACATTTGCTTCTGGTATTACTTTGACCCTGGGTGCTGGACTTTGTTTAGCTGTTGGTTTGATGAGTACTCATGATAGAAAAGTGTTATTGTAACTGTTCCATCTTTTTGCTCTTATTTGGACTTTCTGTCATTATGGATGAAACTATAAATTTTACTCCAGCCAAATCATTTCCCAGGAGTAAATCAACTCTGTCCATGAGTAATTTCTTAAAACCTCATACCACGTTTGCTTCAGGCAATAGATCACAATCCAATTGTGTTTTGTACAATGGAATTGGAACATTACCTCCACTTAACCCATTTCCTAACCCTTTGGCTTTCATTGCACTCTCAAGAAGGAAAACTAAATTCTTTTCCAGTGAAAGAATTTGAGTAGCTCATATCCGTTAATATACTCAGAGATAGTAGGAACTGCAGATGCTGGAGAATCTGAGATAACAAGGTGTAGAGCTGGATGAACACAGCAGGCCAAGCAGCATCAGAGGATCAGGAAGGCTGACGTTTCGGGCCTAGACCCTTT
>NW_025970841.1:0-11454 GCF_021869965.1 Rhincodon typus | reverse complement strand
ATATGGGCCAAGGGCAAGGCAAGAAGGGATGAGTTTAATTTGATGTCCTGTTCTTGCTATCTAAGATAAATACCCATTTGTGTTAATTGCTGACAATCAGTGTTTAGTCCAGGATATGAACACAGAACAGTACAGCACAGGAACAGGCCGTTTGGCCCGCCATGTTGGGCCGAACATGACATCAAATTAAACTCATCCCTTCTTGCCTTGCCCTTGGCCCATATCCCTCCATTCCTTGCATACTCATGTCCTTATTTAAAAGTACCTTAAACACCCCTACCCTATCTGCCCCCACGACCATCCCTGACAACACATTCCAGACTCCTACCACTCTTTGTGTAAAAAAAAAACCTTCCCCTTATATCTCCCTTGAAATTTCCCCTTTCACCTTAAAGGCTTGCCTCCTCACCCCCTCGTATTAGACATGATGAAACAAAGAACTGCAGACGCGGCAAATCTGAAACTAAAACAGAAATTGCTGGAGATACTCAGCAGGTGTGGGCAGCACGTGTGTGGAGAAAACAGTCAACATTTCGAGTCCAGCGACTCTTCATCAGAACTGTCAACGCCAGACTCAAAACTCAATTATGACAATGTCTGCCACAACAAATCTCAAGAGACTGGTTTAATGGAAGGGAAAAATCCCAACTGGTAAAGGAGACACCATGACAAGCAAAAGTTTTGCCAATGTAGGGGCTCCTATTTGGAGAGTATGGCTGGCGATTTAAAATCAAGTTGCATAATTTGTAGCAAAGATCAGGTGAGGATATTCTTTATTCATTTTTATTCTTTATTCATTAATGGGATTAGGGTGTTGCTGGCTAGGCAGCATTTATTGCCCATCAAGAGTCAACCACATTGCTGTAGGTTTGGAATCATGTGTAGGCCAGACCAGGTAAGGATGGCAGTTTCCTTCCCTAAAGGATATTAGTGAACCAGATGGGTTTTTTCCAACAATCAACAATGGATTCATGGTCATCATTAGATTCTTAATTCCAGATATTTTATTGAAGTCAAATTCCACCATCTGCCGTGGCAGGATTGGAATGTGGGTCCCCAGAATGTGACCTGAGTCTCTGGATTAACAGTCCAGTGATAATACCACTAGGCCATTCCCTCCCCCATATTAGTACAGTGGAGAACGTATGACATATTTATCGATACGCTGCAAAATATTAACTTGTCCATATATTGTTAAAATCAGCAGGTACAGCATCTTCTGTCATTGAAAACTATAAAATCTTTAATACATGGTAGTAGAAGTAGGCCATTCAGCCCATCAAGTTTGCTCTGCTGTTCAATGAGTTCATGGTTTATCCAATAATCATCAACTGCACCTTCCTGCTTTTTCCACGTAATTGATTTTCTTCCTGATTGAATACCTGTCTATTTCAACCTTGAACATATTTAATGCTCCAGCTTTGACAGCCTTCTGCTGTAAAGAATTACACAGATTCACTGCCCTCTGAAAGAAAACATTTCTCCTCACCTGTCTTACATGTGTGACCCCTTATTCTGGGATGATGCCCTTTGGTCCTGGGCTCTCCTCCAAGGGGAAACAACCTTTCTGCATCGACCCGGTCAAGGTCCCAGAGAATATTGCACGTTTCAGTCAGGTCACCTCTCATTCTTTGAAAATGCAATGAGGCTTAAACTACAAACCTCTCCCCATCAGAGAGTCCCTCCATGTGCATCAGTTGTCTGGTCTGCTACCAATGCCAGGATATTTTTCCTTAGCTAAGACGACCAAAACTGCTCACAGTATTCTAGTGCCTTGTGCAGTTTTAGCAATACTTCCTTGTTTTTATATTCCATTCACAGTGGCTTGATGATTAGCACCATTACCTCACAGTGCCAGGGAGACGGGGTTCAATTCGAGCCTTGGGCAATTGTCTGTGTGGAGTTTGCACATTCTCCCCGTGCCTGCATGGGTTTCCTCCGGGTGCTCCTGTTTCCTCCCACAGTCCAAAGATGTGCAGGTTAAGTGGATTGGCCATGCTAAATTGTCCGTAGTGTCCAGGGATGTGGAGGCTGGTTGGGTTAGCCATGTGAAATGCAGGGTTACAGGGACAGGTTAGAGAGCAGGGTTTGGGTGGAATGTTCTTCAGAGGGTTATTGCAGATTGAATGGGCTGAATAGTCCATATAGGGAGTTTATTCCCTTTGAAATAAAGGCCAACATTCCATTTGCCTTCCCTACTTTTGAAAAACTTTTCAGCTAGCTTTTTGTGACTTATGCGCAAGGACTCACAAATCTCTTGGTTGTAGCTTTCCGCAGTCTTTCTCCATTTAAATACTATCGCAGGTCCTCTGTTCTTATCAAAGTGCATAATCTCACATCTTCCCACATTATCTTTGCCATCTGCCAAGTTTTTGTCTGCTTGCCTATCTGTCTATATCCCTCTTTTAGTCATCCTCACCACTTGCCTTCTCACCTCCTTGTGTGTCATCCAAAAACTTGGCTCTGGTACATTCACTTTCCTCATCTAAGTCATTGATATGTATTATAAATGACTGTGGCCCAAGAACTTATCCCTGTGGCACTCCATTAGTCATAGGTTGCCATTTTCAAAATACCCGCCTTATCCCAACTCCCTGTTTTCTATTAGTTAGCCAATCCTCTATCCAGGCTAATGTACTACCTCCAATATCATAGGCCCTTAGCTTATTAAATAACCTGGTGTATAGTACCTTATCAAATGCCTTCTGAAAATCCACATGTCCTACATCCACTGCTTCCCCTTTATCCATTCTGCTCGTTACTGCCTTCAAAGAACTGTCGTAAATTTATCACAATAAACCTCTGAACTTTCTCGCTTAAAATTTGCCAAGTATTTATTTTATACTTTTGAACATACACTTTTTTCTTTGACACTTGCTGCATTTTGCTTTAATAATATTCTTCTCTTTGTATGACAGCCAGGAAACTGGAACACTGGCAAAAAAATGCTTTGAGATTTGGATACAGTCTCAGGTTGAGGGCCTGGGTGACAGTGTAGTGCATTTCATTTTCTCCTTAGCTCTGACTCCCTGCCATGTTGGACTTTGTCAATGTAAAATTAATCACAAAAGTAAATGGATTTGTTTAACTCTGCGTAGCACTTGCAGTTGAATTATAAAATCACTGCAGGTCATTCAGCCCATCATGTCCACACTGACTCTCCAAAGGCATCCCACCCAGACTCACATCCCTACCCTATCCCTGTAACCCTGCATTTCCCATGGCTAATCCACCTAACCTGCACATCTTTGGACTGTGGGAGGAAACCCTAGCACCCAGAGGAAACCCATGCAGACACGGGGAGGATGTGCAAACTCCACACACACAGTCACCCGAGAATCAAACCTGGGTCTTCCTGGTGCTGTGAGGCAGCAGTGCTAACCACTGAGCCATCATGCCACCCCTTTCAACGTATGAGTAAGTATCTCACTTTTTTTTTTGATTGATTTTATTGTCACGTGTACCATAATGCAGCAAAAAGCTTTGTTTACAAGTGGTACAGGCAGATCACAGCAAGTAAAGGATGTACAGATCAGAACGACTTAGAGGCATACTGGTTACATCGAATAGAATCCTTACAGTGTGGAAACAGGCCATTCGACCCAACAAGTCCACACTGTCCCTCTGAAGAGCATCCCACCCAGGCTCATTCCCCTAATTTTCCATGTCTAACCCACATAACCTAAACATCCCTGGGCACTATAGCACGGCCAATCCACCAACACTGCACGTTTTTGGACTGTGGGAGGAAACCCATGCAGACACAGGGAGAATGTGTAAACTCCAAACAGACAGTCGCCCGAGGCTGGAATTGAACACAGGTCCCTGGCGCTGTGAGGCAGCCGTGCTAACCACTGATCCACCATGCCATTACATTGCAGGGTACATTATTTGAGGCTCGAGTCCATTCAATATCTTTGTTGGAACTTTTATTTCTTTTGAATGTTTTCCAACTTTATCATTCCTTTATGCTGAAAAAGAACTTCCAGGTTTATTTTGTCACAAACTCCAAAAGACTTAAAAACCTTCATCCGCCTGCCACTGTGTTGAGTTTGTGTGGCAGGCTGTATGACAGTATACCTTTGAGAGATATGATCATGTTATTATCTCTGCGTCAGAGCATGTGACCTGAGGGTATAAAGGTCTCAGACTCCATCTTCACAAGGGCCATTTGAAATATGGCACATTTAATGGAGGAATGCTACTGTATACAATTGGATAGCTATGTATTAGCCCAGACACTGAAGGGCACGACACTGTAATATATGTAGATATGAAGGGCTGTGCTGAAATTTTCATTATTTGCTTGGCATCCATCTGTAATGTTAGGTGAGTTTAAAACAAGCATTGCCCGGTCAAGTACAAATACCTTGCTGTAGGCAAAGCCTCCTGTCCTGAAGGTAGAACACCTGTCTTGCCCAATATCTCTCTTTTTACCTATGATACTTTAGCGACCTCGCAGCCTCAACTTCACTCTGAGATTCTCCGCCTCTTAAATTCTCATGGATCTCTCCTAACATCCTCCCAGAAATTATATTCTGCACTTTTTACTCAGTTTTTGAAACAAAATTTGCTCATTTCTTAACTTCATGATTTACATTCAATATGTTCACTTTTCACCTCCTCCCTTTTTCTCCACTTCTCAAATCCCCTGTCCCCTTTCTCATACTCTTCCCTTCCTTCTCCCGCTCCCAAAACCTTTGCCTTCCCCAATCCAATCTGTGCACATTGTTCGATTTCCTCCTCTCTTCTCTGTGTCTCCTTCACTCCATTTCTCCCAACTCCATTGATGTCACCAAAAGATTGTCACAGCCAATGGCACAGTAACTCTCTCCCATAGTATGAGGTAATCTCCGAGACAGATCCCTCTTCTGTCTCTGCTCAGGCCACTCCAGTGTTTAACTTTGCTTTCACACTCGCTGGCCTGTAACCCACTTGACTTTACCAACTTCCCTGTCCTATTTGTAATCATTATCTCTCTCCAGGCTGTTAACCAGATTCCTGGGATTAAAGGACACATATTAAAGAGGGACTGGCTTGGTTATAGGGTCATAGAGGTGTACAGCATGGAAACACATCTTTCGGTCCAACTCGTCCATGCCGACCAGATATCCTAAACTGATCTAGTCCCATTTGCCATCATTTGGCCTATGTCCCTCTCAACCCTTACTATTCATGTACCCATCCAGATGTTGTTTTAAATGTTGTAACTGTCTACGCTTTAGGATTATATTTACTGGAGTTTAGAAGATTGAGGGGCGATCTCATAGAAGCCAATATTATTGTAACAGGACGAGGCAGAAAGGATATTCCCAATGATGGGGGAGTCCAGAACTAAGGATCATAGTTTAAGAAGACAAGATAGACTATTTAGGACTGAGATGTGGGGAAATTTCTTCAGCCAGAGAGGAATGATCTTTAGGAATTCTCTGCCACAGAAAACGATTGAAGCTAGATTGAATGCCTTCAGATAGGAGATAGATATAGTTCTTAAGACTAAAGGCATCAAAGGGTCGAGGAAGAATGTGGGAACAGGGGACCAAGTTGGATGATCAGCCATGATCCTATTGAATGGTGGAGCAGGCTCGAAGGGCTGAATGGCCTCCTTCTGCTCCTCTTTTCTGTGTTAATCCTACCCTGACATTCTCCTTTATTTCCAGTTTCTCACCCTGCTACCTGCCTCTCCCCAATTCCACCAGCTCTATTTCTACAATCGCCCTCTCTCAATGACTTTTAGACCTGCTTGACCAACTCATGACATCCACCTGTAAGAACACTCTCGATATTTATAATCGACCAGTTTAGATATATTATGACACAAGGGGCAGGTGGGACTTGAACCTGGAACTTCTGACCCAGAGGTAGGGATGGTACCACTGCACCAGGAAAGCACTTCCAAAGCCCTGTACTTTTCCCCTCCTAATCAGCTTTGAAGTAAAGTCCATTAATCCTGAATGCTGTTGCAAATGGTAGCCATACTCCAAAGGGACCTTTGATATCTTTCTCCATTTGAGAGAGGGAATTAGTTATGTACAGTTTGAGGGGCACCACTCAGCAATTGTGAGGTAAAAGCAGGCTTCCAGAAATTTCAACACGCGACTGTGTTCCCTGGCCAACATCTCTGTCTCAGTCTTGCTGCAGCGCTCCAGCAAAGTCTGGAGCAAGCTGGAAGAACAGCATCTCATTTTCCGCTTGGGAACTCTACAGCCTTTTGGACTCAAAATCGAGTTCAACAATTTTAGGGCTTGAGGCACCTTCGCCCATGTCCTTACCCCAAACCCCCACACACCAGGCCTTCAATATCACATGATCTGCTATTGCACACCACCCGTTGTTAGCTACTAATTGTCCCCATTAATAGCTATTCATTCTCCCAGGCTGATCATTATCCACTCCTTTGTCTGTCCAACTGTTCTTCTCTCTCTTTAAGCTCTATCTCCACCTACTGCTTACTCTTTACACTATCCCCCAATCCTACCTTCTGCATAAAAAAACTTTTTCCTCGCTACCATCAGTTCTGAGGAAGGGTCACTTGACCTGAAACATCAACTCTGATTTCTCTCCACAGGTGCTGCCAAACCTGCTGAGCTTTTCCAGCAATTTCTGTTTTTGTCTGTGCCTTCAGGAACTATCTCAGACAGTATTGGAAATTAAGCCAACACTATTACTCAAATTCTGCATCGTACACTATCCATCTTGCCAACTGACTTAATGTTGCCAACATCTCTGGTTCAATCGGGAGGTACGGTGGCTCAGTGGTGAGCACTGTTACCTCACAGCACCAGGGACCCGGGTTCAATTCCACCCTCGGGCGACTGTCTGTGTGGAGTTTGCACGTTCTCCCTGTGTCTGCGTGGGTTTCCTTCCACAGTCCAAAGACATGCAGGCTAGGTGGATTGGCCAGGAAATGCAGGGTTACAGGGATAGGATAGGTCTGTGTGGGACGCTCTTTGGAGGGTCAGTGTGGACTCGATAGGCCAAATGGCCTGCTTCCACACTGTAGGGATTCTGTGAAATCCTTGTACCAGGAATGCTTGTAGTTCAAGCAGGATTGCCTTCTAACCCTGGCCTATGCTTGATAGTGAGCAGTGCCCCTGAAGGTATGTAACCAATCTGCCCTTTGGATGGTGATGTCTTGAGCTTTACAGAATTACCATTACTGACCAATCACTTCATGACACTCTTAGGATTGCAATTTTACTCTCTTTGAGAAAAACTCAGTTGCCAATTTCTTTAAAAACCATTTAAATATGTCATTTTCTTGTTCCTCAATACTCTTAAATGGAAAAAAAAGAAAGTTTTGCATTTCTTTTCTCCCATTTACCGATCAAACTTTAAATAATAGAATCATTCTCAGTTTGCGTCAAATTAATTCAGGGCATCTTTCATATTTAATTGATCTGCCTCCACTCCATGATTCCTCTCAGACTGCTTATCTAAAGTAATGTCTTTAATTACCAAGTTAAAATAAATTATTCATCCACTGGACCCACCAAACAGTCCTTAAGTAATGACACAATTTCATTCTTGTTATAAATTGTTTGATTAAATCCTTCATGTTCAATTCATTTCGGCGTTCTTTGAATTCATGCGGGCTGCTGGCTTTTTGTCAGAAATGTGAAAGGGAGTCTGCTCGTCAGTACAGATAATTGGGAAAAGAATGCTTTAGCGACAAAGCATGGTATGAGCTGGGACATTACAAATGAGGTTCCAGGCATGAGGATATAGGGGCGAGGCAAATTACAGAGCAATATGATGGCAAAGGGAACTGCGCTGGTCGAAGGTTATGTCTCAATCACAGCTTCCCAAATTTGAAAACAAACATGACTACATTAGGCAAAAAAAAGCCTCCTTTTCACCATAGCTGTTTTCTCCTGTTTCAGTCAATCGTTGAAAAACTAAAGGGAGACAAAAGTCTACTTTGAATGCCTCAGTAGCTAATTTTACACCACATCCTTTTTTCTTCATTTTCCATTAAACGCACTGTCAAAGGTTTCATTTCAGATCAGGTAAAAGCAACAGTGCGCTATCGCTCTGTGTATGTCGCTGGAATAAAGTTCGGGTTAATGCTGCTGAACCTGCTGTGGGCCCCTCCAGAGCTCTGACCATTACAACTCCATGGTTAACTCACAATGCTCTAAATTGTTCAAATATTTTGTCCTCTATTTAGTTTCTACTTCTCAATACGCTCCCAGTAATCTGCTAATTTCCAGAGTATACCCCTTAACCAGACCTTCTGTAACTTTTCCATTATGTCCCTTACCTTAGCATCCTGCAGGTAACACACTGCTAGATTAGCAAAGCACGTGTCTTTTTGTTGCTAAATCATAGTTCCTCATTCCCAGAGGCATGTAAAAATATTGGTGATTACCAAAATGAGGAACATCTTATAGTTATTGATATAAATCACTGATTTTATGTAGCTATTTGTGCTGTTTTAAATAAGATCACTTCCCCAAACAGGAATGCAAATTTCATCAGTTACAGCTGGAAAACCATGAGTATTTGTTTCATTAACTTGTCAAGATCATGAAAGGTAGACATTCTCCTTTGTCTTGCGTACCCTGTGCCAGCTGGTGTCAACAGTCAATGGTGGGATAGTTTGGAAAGCTTATTGGGCATTTTCTGACAGTAATCAGGAGCAGATGCAATCAGTACATTTATTTTAAGGGATGGGTTTAACTGCAGTCCACTTTGATTGGCTGTGAAGCATTTTGGGATTGTGCTATAAAAGGACCTAAGTTTGTTCTTTCTTGAGAGCTCAGTGTGCGCCCTCTATATGTTCTCGGTGAGAACTCTCCTCAGTAGATGAGTTCCTGCCCGCAGTGGTAAGAAGTTGTAATTAGTGCTTTGAAGAATGCTGAGAGGACTGAAGGATCCAGTTGAGATGTGGATTGTGGTAAATAGGTGACAATCAAAGGGGGGAATGGCAAAGAAACAGGAAGGTGAAAGGGTAAACGATGTACTTTGGAATGGGGGATGATGGACAGCTTGGATCTGATGAAGAAGCAGCGCTCCTAAAGCTTGCGATTTTAAATAAACCTGTTGGATTATAATCTGGTATCATGTGACTTCTAACTCTGGATCTGGGGATGTAGAGAACAAGCCACTGTCGATAACTGAGACTAGGGGTGAAATGGGATTTAATGGGGCAGGGGATTTAGGGTAATAATAATTTATTAATCCAATCACCTCCAGGCTGGGGGAAACCAGGTGGTTGGGAGAGAGAAGGTTATCCTTATAATGCAGGAAAATTCAAAAGTAAAATGGGTTCTGTGAAAGGGTAGGAGATTGGATGGGCTACAAATTCGTAGAGACATCTCTGCACTGAGGACTGAATTTAGAGGGAGCAATGTATGTGTATAGATCTGAGTAAGGTTGGCTCTCGCGAGTCTGAAATAAAAACAAAATACTGCAGACGCTGGAAATCAGAAACAAATTAAGAGAACGCTGAAAAAACTCAGCAGGTCTGGTAGCATCTTTGGAGAGAGAAAGAGAGTTAACACTCTTCTTCAGTTCTGACAAAGCAGTAATTTTATGTCATGTCTCCATTATGTCCCCTTACCTTAGCATCCAGGAGGCAATGGCTACTTGAATGAGCAAAACACATGCCTTTTGCTGTTAAATCACCACCGTATTGTTGATCATTTCCAGATGCGTGTACCAATACCGTCAATTACCAAAATGAACATCTTAGCGTTATTGTTATAAACTACTGATTTTAAGTGGCTATCTGTGCTGTTTTAAATAACCCTTCCATACATTATTAAGATAGAGATTCCAATGGGACAACACAATGTAAACAAATGCCTGTGAGCTTTCTCACATTAAGTTTGCCAACTTTTATCTTGCCATTTTTGCACGTAATCTTTTTTTTTACTGCGACACTTGTCACATATTTGTTTTTAATAAGGTTCTCCTATTAGTGTGACAGGCAGAAAGCTGGAACGTTGGCAAAGAAATGCTTTGAGACTTGGATACAGTTTCAGATCCTGGCCATTGGGTGACAGTGTGGAGTAGTTTAACAACTTCTTCGCTGCGATTCTCGGCCATGTTGAAATTCTCCGGCTTTTGGCAGCAAGAGAGGGATAGAGAATTAGAATTAGGTTTTATTGTCACGTGTAATCAAGTACAGGGATACAGGAGTACTGTGAAAAGTGTAAAAGTCACCAGTCTTGGCTCCATCTTAGGTATAAAGGTAGAAAGGTATAAAGTCGAAAAGTAGAGAAACAAAGTTAAAAGATCAATCTTCCAGACCTTCCTCAGCCATGGGCCTGCAGATGCTCCATGTAGGAGCGTTTCTCCATGAGGGCTCTTTACTTCACTTGGCATCTTGATCAACTACCCCGCCCCCCGCCTCCCCCCACATCCCTGCTCTGGGCTCGATCTCCCTCCCCCACATGCACTGGGTTTTGCAATCAACAAATGCAAGTAGGTTAGCTTAGAACTGCAAACAGCAAACTTCGTGCTTGTAACAAAAGCAGCTGGCTGCTCGAAGGTGGCCAGTTTGAGAATACACTTGAATACTTTACAGGCAGATGGCCTCAGTAATAAAATCAGCAAAGTTCCCAACTTTTGGCAAATACTGAGTGCGTGACTTTCAGCCACAAGCTGAAACGCCCTCATTAATAGAGCCCTTGTGGTGCAGTGGTTATGTCCCTATCTCTGAACCAGGTGGCCTGGGTTCAAGTCCCACCTGCTCCAGAGGTGTTTAATAACATCTCTGAGCAGGTTGATTGGAGAATTTTTTTTTTAACCTTAAGACCTACATTGATAGTTTATTCCAAAGGCACAGATAGGGTTCCAGCTGACAAGATGGGGGCCATTTAAAACAAAAATTCTTGCAGTGACTTCCATGACATCTCAAAGCACCCTGTAGCTAATCAGTACTTTTGAAGGTGTAGTCATTGTTGTAAGGGAGGAAATTTGGCAGCCAATTTGCACACTGCAAACTCACACTTAGAGCACGGTAATGACGACCAGATTATCTGACTTTGTGATATTGATTGATAAGTATGAGTCAAGACTACAGAGATAGATCCCTGTTCTCTGTGGAATCATTCACACCCAACCAAGCAGATGAACGGATGAAGGAATCTGTGTTTGGCGCAGTTTCCATGAGAACTGATGTATCTTTCAGGTCAGTTTGTTGCACTGTCTGCAGATGAGGGGGTTGCTGTGTATTCAGGTATTCACTGTGGGATTCCAGTATCAGATACAGCAGTCTTTTCACAACGTCAATGGCTGAACTAGCTCAGCTTCAGGTCATTTTCAGGAGAGAAAGATCAATGTTGCAAATGTTTCAGAGATAGTAGGAACTGCAGATGCTGGAGAATCTGAGATAACAAGGTGTAGAGCTGGATGAACACAGCAGGCCAAGCAGCATCAGAGGAGCAGGAAGGCTGATGTTTCGGGCCTAGACCCTTCTTCAGAAATGAAGGGTTCTGAAGAAGG
>NW_025970840.1:0-11457 GCF_021869965.1 Rhincodon typus | reverse complement strand
GATTTACAGTGTCCGCAGTCCTTTTGGTTTTTATGCTGCAGATAGAACCATGATACCCAGGAGTTCAGGATTTTGACTCAGTGACACTATTGGAACAGTGATATATTTTGAAGTCAAGATGGTGAGTGGCTTGGAGGGGAACTCTCAGTCTTCTAAACTTCATTGGAGACCAGCTCAACCTACTCAACCTCAACACAAATGAAAATCCTTCCTTACCCAGGATTAATTTTGTGAACCTCTTCTGGACTGCCTCCAATACCAGTATCTTTTCTTAGAAAGAGGGACCAAAACTTCACAATATTCTGACCAGTGCTTAGTATATTATTAATCATAGAATCCCTACAGTGAGGAAACAGGCCCTTTAGCCCAAAAAGTCCATATCGACCCTCAGAACATCCACCCAGACCCATCACCCTATAACCCACCTGATCTACACATCTCTGAACACAACTGGCAATTTAGCATGGCCAATCTACATAGCCTGCACATCTTTGGACTGTGGGAGGAAACCGGAGCACCTGGAGGAAACCCACGCAGACATAGGAAAAATGTGAAAACTCTATACAGACATTCCCGCCCAAAGGTGGAATCAAACCCGGGTCCCTGGTGCTGTGAGGCAGCAGTGCTAAGCACTGAGCCACCATGCCACCGTAGTTTTAGAAAGAATCATAAAATAGAATCCTTACAGTGTGGAAAGGGGCCATTCAGCCCACATAATCTGCACTGACCTTCCAAAGAGCATTCCACCCAGACCCAGCCCCTGACCCTGTCTGTACAACCCTGCATTTATCCCAAGCCTAATCTTCCTAGCCCACATATTCCTGAACACTACGGACAATTTAGCATGGCCAATCCACTTAACCTGCACCTTTTCGGATTGTGGCGGTAGGGAGCTGAAGCACCTGGAGGAACCCCACACGGACATGGGGTGGCTGTGCAAACTCCACCAGTCACCCAGGGCTGGAATCAAAGCCAGGTTCCTGGCACTGTGAAGAAGGACTGCTAACCACTGAGGCTCCATACCTCCCAAATACTTTTCCCTATTTTTATCCTCCATTTCTTTTGAAATAAAGGTCAATATTCCATTTACCTTCCTTATGCCTCAATGAGTTGTATGCTAGCCTTTTGTGATTCATGCATGAGGACCCCCAAATTCCTCAGTGCTGTAGCTTTCAGCAATCTTTCATGATTGCTGTATTCTCAAGTAGCTTCCAAGGACCAAGATCCAATCAGATTGCCACCTCTCCAAGATTGCTCTGAGGCTTCCTGTTTTGTAGAATTGAAGATTACTTGGAAATCCAGGGAAATGAAAATCAAAGGCTGAATTTTCCCAAAAAACAGATAGTGTCACTTTCATGGAGTTTCATCGAGAATTTCCCTCCACGGATCCCAGCCACTATTTTAGCATGCTTTTTTTTGGTTGCTCATTCCACTAAGTACACATTAGCCCTCCTTATCTCTGCTATTTGGCTATCTTGCACTCAGCAGTGATAAAATGCTCACTGATGCTAGGACCTTCAGCATTCACATCACACCACCTTATTTAAATCTCAATAGCGTACATGTCAAAAGCTGCCAGCTTGGTCTGAAATAACCATCTGGGTCAATGCCATGACCACAGTTAGGAAGAATGGGCAGCAATGTCACAAGAAGGTTACTCAACTTCTGTGCTTTGCAAAGGTAAGTGCCACCACCTTCTCTCTGCTACTTCTGCACCTACCTTGCACCAAGGCTCATGGTCTAGCATTTTCAATAGTGCATGCAATACCATCCATCAATGGCTCTCACCCACTCCACACCCCCGAAACGAGTATCCTTTCCTGCATTTACGTTTGCTACTTCCTTTTTAGAGACCACTCACCATCTTCCCAGACTAAGAATGAAACAGCTCCCCTAACTGACCTTAGTTCCCCTTGACTGTTCACTGCTGCCGTAAGACCATAAGATAGAGTCATAGAGTTTTAGAGTCATAGAGTTGTAGAGTAATACAGCATGGAAACAGGCTCTTCAGCCCAAACTAGTCCATGCTGACCATGGTGCCCACTCAGCTAGTTCCAATTGCCTGCATTTCTCCATATTCCATATTCCTCCAAACCCTTTCCTTCCATTTACCTATCCAAATGTTTTTTTTTTAAATGTTGCTATTGTACCTGCCTCAACCACTTTCTCTGGCAGCCCTTTCCATATAATCACCACTCTCTGCATGGAGAAGTTGCCCCTCAGGTCCTTCTTAAATCTTTCCCTTCTCACCTTAAACCTATGCCCTCTGGTTTTCAATTCCCCATCCCTGGGAAAAAGACGACATGCCTTTATCCTATCTATGCCCCTGATGATTTTGTACACCTCAATAAGGTCACTCCTTAGTCTCCTACATTCCAAGGAATGAAGTCCTATCCCGGCCAACCTCTCCCTATAACTCAGGCCTATTAGTTCTAGAAACATCCTCATAAGTCTTCTTTGCACACTTTCCAGTTTACAAATGTCTTTCCTATAATGAGGTGGCCAAAACTAAACACAATACTCCAAGTGCAGCCTCACCAACAACTTATACAATTGTAACATAATGTCCCAACTCCTATACTCAACCCCTCGACAGATGAAGGCCAGGATGCTAAATGCCTCCTTCACCACGCTGTCCACCTGTGATGACGCTATCAACGAACTATGTACTTGTACTCCTAGGTCCTTCTGTTCCACAACACTCCTCAGGACCTTACCATTTACTGTATAAGTCCTACTTTGGTTTGACTTCCCAAAATGCAACAGCTCACACTTATCTGTTTTGAATTGCATTTGCCAATCCTTAACCCACTTTCCCATTTGATCAAGATCCATCTGTAATTTTCATTAACCTCCCTCGCTATTAACAAAAGCTCCTAATTTTGTATCATCTGCAAACTTACTGATCATGCCTTATACATTCATATCCAGATCTTTTACGTAAATAACAAATAACAAAGGTCCCAGCACCAACCCCTGTGTCACACAGCTAGTCACAGGCCCCCAGTCAGAGAACCAACCTTCAACCATCACTTTCTGCTTCCTACCATTGAGCCAATTTTGAATCCAATAGCTAGCTCTCCATGGATCCCATGCATCCTAAACCTCATGACTAACCTGCCATGTGGGACCTTGTCAAAGGCTTTACCAAAATCGATAAAGACAACATCCAATGCCCTACCCTCATCTATCCTCTTGGTTACCTCTTTGAAAAACTCAAAGAGATTTGTCAGACATGACTTCCTGCACAAAAATCCATGCTGACTATTCCTAATCAGACCTTAACTATCCAAATGTTGGTTGATCCTGTCCCTCAGTATCTTCTCCAATAACTTACCTGCCACTGATGTCAGGCTCACTGGCCTTAAGTTCTCTGGCTTGTCTTTCCTACCTTTCTTAAACAATGGAAAAACATTAGCCACCCTCCAGTCTTCTGGAACTTCACCAGTGGCTAAAAATGAAGCAAAAATCTCTGCAAAGGCCTCTGCAATTTCTTTCCTGGCCTCCTACAACATCTGAGGATGGACTTGATCAGGCCCAGGGTATTTATACATCTTAATGCATTTTAAGGCTGCAAACATCTCCTCTCTGGTAATATGTATGTGGTCCAAAACATCCCCACTTGTTTCCCTTATTTCCTTAGCATCCATAATTCTCTCCTCAGTAAACACTGAGGAGAAATATTAATTAAAAATCTCCCCCATCTCCTGTGGCTCCACACATAGATGGCCATGCTGATCTTTAAGGGGACCTATTTTCTCCTTAGCCACCTTTACTCTTAATATAGCTGTACACCTTTTGGGGTTATCTTTAAACTTATCTGCCACATCCATCTCAAACCCTATTTTTGCTCTTCTGATTTCCCTCTTAAGTAGTGCTCCCACACTTTTTATGGTCATCTAGGGATTCACTTGAGCCTGATAGTTTAAACCCAATGCATGCCGTCTTCTTTTTCCTGACCAGAGCCTCAATATCCCTTGTCAGCAGGGATCCCTGAACCTGCCAGATTTTCCCTTCACCTTAACAGGGACATACTGTCCCTGGACTCTTGATATCACACTTTTAAAAGCCTCCCATGTGCCAATCATTCCTTTTCCATCAAACAAACTCACCCAATCGATCGCTGCTGGATCTTACCTGATGGACCCAAAATTGGCCCTGCTCCAGTTTAGCACCTTAACCTATGGAGTTATGGTCACTGGACCCAAAGTGCTCTCCGACTCACACCTCAGTTACTTGCCCGACCTCGTTTCTGAAGAGGAGGTCCAGTGTTGTCCCCTCCCAAGCAGGGCCCTCTACATATTGATTTAGGAAACTTTCTTGGACACATTTGACAAATTCCACCCCATCCAGGCCTTTTACACTCTGGGTGGCCCAGTCAATACAAGGGAAATTACAGGTATCTGCAATCTCTCTACATATCTGCTCCGTTAGTACCCGTTGGCTATTTGGAGGTCTATAATATAGTCTCAACAGAGTGACCATTCCCTTCATGTTTCTAAGTTCTAACCATGTGGCCTCATTTGATGGCCTCTTAAGAATATCTTCTTGAAGCACTGTTATTATGTCCTCTTTTGTCAAATGGACAACTCCCCCTCCTTAAAAACTGAAAGTACTTCGGATGCTATAAATCAGGGACAGAAACAAAGTTGCTGGAAAAGCTCAGCAGGTCTGGCAGCATCTGTGAAGGAGAAAACAGAGTTAACGTTTCGGGTCCGGTGACCCTTCCTCAGAACTGAGGACTGACTCAGTTCTGAGAAAGGGTCACCGAACCCGAAACGTTAACTCTGTTTTTTCCTTCACAGCTGCTGCCAGACGTGCTGAGCTTTTCCAGCAACTTCGTCTGTGTTTAACTCTCCCTCCTTGCTTACTTGTACTTCTGTCATGCCTGTAGCTTGTGTCCTGGAACATTGAGCTGCCAGTCCTGCCCTTCTCTCAGCCATGTTTCTGTTATGGCTATAATATCCCAGTCCTCGAAGCCAATCCATGCTCTGAGCTCATCTACCTTACCAGTCAGGCCTCATGCAAGGTAATAAATGCACTTTAAACCAGAAGTCTTTTCCATCCCTTTATTGTGCCCCTAGCTATCCTGAATAGTAAACTTGCTTTTTGATGGCTAATTTATTTTCCCCTGTCTTTTTGATGGTCCCTCACTTATTCAGAATCCCATCCCCCTGCCAAATTAGTTTAAACCCTCCTGGGTAACACTGGCAAAACTCCCCACAAAGATATTGGACCCCCTCCAGTTCAAGTGCAACCCATCCCTCTTGTGCAGGTCACCTCTATCCCAGAAAGATTCCAATGATCCAGTACTAATTATCCAAGCCCACTACACCAGCTCCTCAGCCCACATTCATGTGGCCTATCTTTCTATTTCTATCCTCACTGGTGCGTGGCACTGATAGTAATCTGGAGATCACTACCCTTGAGATCCTGCTTTTTAACTTCTTACCTAACTCTCTATATTCATTTCGCAGGACCCCATCTCTTTGTCCACCTATGTCATTTGTACCGATGTGCACAGTGACCTCTGGCTGCTCACCGTTCCCCTTCAAAATGTTCTGCAACTGCTCAGAGACATCCTTTACCCTGGCATCTGGGAGGCAACACACCATCCTGGTGTCTCCTCTGTGGCCCAGAATCTCCTATCTGTCCCCCTCTCCTATTGATATCACTCTGTCTGACTGCACCCTTTCTGTCTGAGCCTCAGAGCCGGTCACACAGCCACTGACCTGACTGCCGCTGCTAGTCCATGAAAGGTCATCCCCTCCAACAGGATCCAAAGTGGTATACCTGTTATTGAGGAGAAGGGCCACACGGGAACCCTGCACTATCTGCTTTCCCCCTTTACCTCTTCTGGTGGTCACCCAGCTACCTGCACCCTGCACCTTAGGAGTGACCACTTCACTCTAGCTCTTAACAATGATATTCTCTGCACCCCAAATGATCCTGAGTGCATCCAGCTTCAGCTCCAGTTCCCTAACGCAGTCTGTCATGAGCTGCAGCCGGGTGCACTTCTCACAGGTGTAGCCACCAAAGACATTGGAAGTCTCCCTGATTTCCCACATCTTGCAAAAGGAGCATGCCATTGCACTAACTGCCATCCCTACTGCCTTCATTCTAGACAGAAAGAGAGTTAAAGAGCCCTTACCTGCTTTTACCTGTATCCTTGCTCAGGTTCCTTACACCGAAACTGCCCAAGCAAATGCCTCAGCACTTCCACTCTCTTAAAGGTCTTAAACTCCTTTGTACACCTTTACCTTGCCAGTTGTCATCCTCACAGAGCCCTTTATCTTTTAGTCAGAGGAAAGGGGAGGGTGGGAAACACCAATGTAGTGTTTCAAGTTTAACCACAGTTTGATACCAGCTTCTCTCTGACCTGCTATACAGTCGTGTCGATTGTGGCAATGCCTCCCAGAATTCCACTGTGATGACTCTCAGCTGCCCTCTGATTCACTGTATGTAAGATGTGGCAAAAGAAGTAAGCCATTCAGCCCATTGAATCTGCTTTGCCTTTCAGTGAGATCTAATAATCCTCAATTTCACTTTCCTGCCTTTTCCCCACAACCCTTGATTCCTCAATATGATCTTCTCGCATTACTATAAATTTCAATGAGTACAGACCCAACTTACTCAACTTGTCCTCATAAGACTGTCCCTCCGTACCTGGAATCAAACTAGTGCTAAGCATGACAAGCTACCTGGTCTGCAGTGGAAAGGAAAGCAAGGTAAGGCAGATATGCTGTGAGCATCCAAGTACCCAGCCAATAATAATGAACCTCACTGACATGTACACATTTATGAGATATTCTGAAATTTGGACCCATTCAATTCAAGGAGCAATGAGAATTGTATTGACTATTAATTTACATGAAAGCATCTTTGTAATAATGCAAGAATATCATATTGAAACGTACAAGATTTTTGGAATTACTAATTCTTGATTTGGAATTACTAATTCTTGTTTTAGAAAAAGCAGAACTTTCAAAGCATCACTGATTTGCCTTGCCTCATAAACAAAAGCAGAATGGGATGGTGTAGCTGCAAATGGTGTTTTAAGCTGACAATGATCAGTCGCTTCAAACAGAACCTAAAACAGCAGTGCATTTCAGTTCTGCATCTAAGTCTGATATCACTTTTGCTTAAGTGGGACTGCATTTTATGGTCTTTTCTCTATAGATGAACACAATCATAATGATTGCAGTATGTGGGCTTTATGTACTTGTTTAAGGATTAAACCCAACAACTTTCACAGATTTTGTAAAGCCTGCAAGGATTACAGATTCCCAGTGACCTTGAGTGTACATCTAATGATGACTGAGGCTGACTGTGGCAATAATGCTCAAATGCCAATAAATAGCCAAGTTCAGTTTGATGTATTGTTTCCCCAATCTAAATTTGTCAGCTTCATTACAATGTGATGTGCCTTTTATCGGTGCCCTTTCCTCTTTGCTACGAAAAGCACTACAGATCATTGCTCATTTTTTCACAGCTTTCATTTACACAGGTCACTTTCAGTTACTCTTTTAATCATAGAATGATCTGCCACTGCAGGAGCTCATTCAGCCCATCCAGTTCTCTAATTAGACCTGTTTGCTGGCCCCTTCCCTGCACCCTGCAATTTTTCCTTTTTTAGTCTATATTCAATTCACTTTTCAAAGTAACTTCTGAATCTGCTCCTGCCATCCTTTCAGCTAGCACATTCTATTAAAAACTTGCTGTATAAAATATTGTCTCTACATCACCCATCAGATTTTCTGCTAATTAGTTTCAATCTCAATCCACTCCTTTCAGATCCTCCTACTCATGGAGATAGCAACTCCTTGTCTACTCTGTCAAAAACCACTGGAGTGTTGACCACCTGTGTTAAATCTCTGCTTTATGTTTTCGTGTCTAATGGGACAATCTCAGATATTATGCCATCACCACATTATTCGCTGTTGCAAACCTTATTTGGTTCCAATGATGGAAATCAGAAGCTCTTAAAACATATTGACTTGCTGTTGATGGTTTTACAAATTACAGGAAGCCACGATGATCCCCTCTGCCCACCTCTCTCCTGCCTATCTGTCTTTGTCAACTTCCTATTGTAAAATGGACATTCGAAATGAGAAAATAAAACACTCCAAAGCCTGTCCACTGTCTCCAAGGCACAATTCAGGAGTGTGTTGTATTACTCCCTATATGCCTGATTCTTTGCAGCTCCAACAATACTTAAGAAGCTCAATACTATCCAAGACAAAGCAGCCTGCTTGACTGGCATCCCATCCACTGTCAACATTCGTTCCTTGCACTGCCAACACAGTAACAGCAGTACCATCTACAAAATGCATTGTAAAAACTTGCCAAGGCTACTTAGACAGCATCTTACATATTCACAACCACTACAATCTCAAAAGACAAAGGAGATACATGAGAACACCACCACCTACAAGTTCTCCTCTAAGCCAGTCACAATCCTGACCTGGAAATATATTTCCATTCCTTCGGTATCGATAGGGAAAAGTCCTGAATCTCCCCGTCTAACAACTTTGTACATGTAACTACACCACATGAACTGCGATGTTTCAAGAATGCAGCTGACCACCATTTTCCCAAGGGCAGTTCACCCATATCTAAAAATGAATGAAAAACAAAACTGTCCTGCTGGTCTAATTGAATAGCATCAACCTTCTTCAACCCTCAGCCTAAATGACTATTGTTTAACTTTAAAATTTAGCTGGTGGGTTTAATTCAGTTGAATTAGCAAAAATGAAGAGCTGCAGTTCTTCTCTCCTCCTTTCCTGATAGATTCCCTTTTCTTTCTTTCTTGACAGATGTTACCAGACCTGCTGAGTTTCTCAGCACTTTCTGTTCTTTTTATTTTAGAACATAGAACACGGGAACGAACCCTTCGACCCACGATGTTGTGCTAAACATGATGCCGAATTAAACTAATCCCTTCTGCCTGCCCTTGGTCCATATTCCTGCATTTCTTGCATTTTCATGTGCTTATCTAAAATTCTCTTAAAAGCCCCTATCGTACCTGCCTCCACTACCCATTCCAGACTCCTACCATTGTCTGTGTAAAAAAATTGCCCCTGACATCTCCTTTGAACTCTCTCCCTTAAATGCATGCCTCTTAGACATTTCAACTCTGGGAAAGAGATTCTGGCTGTTAACCCTATCTCTGCATCTCATAATTTTATAGACTTCTATCAAGTCTCCCCTCAGCCTTCGCTGCTCCAGAGGAAACAGCCTGAGTTTTCCTAGCCTCTGATTATAGCTCATACGCTCTAATCGAAGCAGCTTCCTGGTAAACCGTGAACCTAACCCTCCCTCTACTGACCCCTTCTCCCGCTTCCAACACACCCCCTCCTCCTGGACACCACCCCAAGGCCTCCTACCCTCCCTCGACCTCTTCATCTCCAACTGCCGTCGAGACATCAATCGCCTCAACCTCTCCACCCCTCTCACCCACTCCAACCTCTCCCCCGCAGAACGTGCAGCCCTCCGCTCCCTCCGCTCCAATCCCAACCTCACCATAAAACCCGCGGACAAGGGAGGTGCAGTTGTAGTATGGCGCACTGACCTCTACATCGCCGAGGCCGGACGCCAACTCTCCGACACCTCCTCCTACCGCCCCCTTGATCATGACCCCACCCCTGAGCACCAAACCATCATCTCGCAAACCATCCACAACCTCATCACCTCCGGTGACCTCCCACCCACGGCCTCCAACCTCATCGTTCCCCAACCTCGCACTGCCCGCTTCTATCTCCTTCCCAAAATCCACAAACCTGAATGCCCCGGTCGACCCATTGTCTCCGCCTGCTCCTGCCCCACCGAACTGATCTCCAACTATCTCGACTCCATTTTCTCCCCCTTGGTCCAGGAACTCCCTACCTATGTCCGTGACACCACCCACGCCCTCCACCTCCTCCAGAACTTCCAATTCCCCGGTCCCCAACACCTCATCTTTACCATGGACGTCCAGTCCCTCTACACCTGCATTCCCCATGCAGATGGCCTTAAGGCCCTCCGCTTCTTCTTGTCCCGCAGGCCCGACCAGTCCCCCTCCACTGACACCCTCATCCGCTTAGCCGAACTCGTCCTCACACTCAACAACTTCTCTTTCAATTCCTCCCACTTCCTACAGACAAAGGGGGTAGCCATGGGTACCCGCATGGGCCCAAGCTACGCCTGCCTCTTTGTAGGTTACGTGGAACAATCCCTCTTCCGTACCTACACCGGCCCTAAACCCCACCTCTTCCTCCGTTACATTGATGACTGTATCGGTGCCGCCTCGTGCTCCCACGAGGAGCTCGAACAGTTCATACACTTCACTAACACCTTCCACCCCAACCTTAAATTTACCTGGACCATCTCTAACACCTCTCTCCCCTTCCTGGACCTCTCTGTCTCCATATCGGGCAACCACCTCGAAACCGATATTCATTTCAAGCCCACCGACTCCCACAGCTACCTAGAATACTCCTCCTCCCACCCACCTTCCTGCAAAAATGCTATCCCCTATTCCCAATTCCTTCGCCTCCGCCGCATCTGCTCCCAGGATGAGGCATTCCACTCCCGTACATCTCAGTTGTCCTCGTTTTTCAAGGACCGTAACTTCCCCTCCTCGGTGGTCGAGAACGCCCTCAACCGTGTCTCCCACATCTCCCGCACCTCATCCCTCACACCCCGTCCACGCAATAAAAACCAAAAAAGAATCCCCCTCGTCCTCACGTACCACCCCACCAACCTCCGGATCCAACGCATCATCCTCCGACACTTCCGCCATCTGCAATCCGACCCCACCACCAAAGACATCTTTCCCTCCCCACCTTTATCTGCTTTCCGGAGGGACAACTCTCTCCGTGACTCCCTTGTCCGCTCCACACTCCCCTCCAGCTCCACCACACCCGGCACTTTTCCCTGCAACCGCAGGAAGTGCTACACCTGCCCCCATACCTCCTCCCTCACCCCCATCCCAGGCCCCAAGAAGACTTTCCACATCAAGCAGATGTTCACCTGCACATCTGCCAATGTGGTATACTGCATCCGCTGTACCCGGTGTGGCTTCCTCTACATCGGGGAAACCAAGCGGAGACTCGGGGACCGCTTTGCAGAACACTTACGCTCGGTTCGCAACAAACAACTGCACCTCCCGGTCGCGAACCATTTCAACTCCCCCTCCCATTCCTCAGACGACATGTCCATCCTGGGCCTCCTGCAGTGCCACAACGATGCCACCCGAAGGTTGCAGGAACAGCAACTCATATTCCGCTTGGGAACCCTGCAGCCCAATGGTATCAATGTGGATTTCACTAGTTTCAAAATCTCCCCTCCCCCCACCGCATCCCAAAACCAGTCCAACTCGTCCCTGCCTCCCTAACCTGTTCTTCCTCCCACCTATCCCCTCCTCCCACCTCAAGCCGCACCTCCATCTCCTACCGACCAACCTCATCCCGCCCCCTT
>NW_025970839.1:0-11458 GCF_021869965.1 Rhincodon typus | reverse complement strand
CAGGGGCCAGTAATCACTGCCAAAAACACAGGGGCCAGTAATCACTGACATATGCACACAGTCCAGTAATCATCGGCATATGTGCAAGAGCTAGTAACACACTAGCTGTTAACTACTGACGCGTACACAGGGACCGGATATCACTGGCATATACACAGTGCTGATAATCATTTTTGTGTAGACAGCAGCTATTAAACACCTGATATATACACAGGAGCTGGTATTCCCTGACATATACACATGGGCTGGTAATCACTACCATATACATAGGACCTGATTCTTTGCAAAATTGTCTTGTGGCTGGAATGATAACTCAAATACAACATAAAGCAGGACAAATGAGTTACAAAAGGGACTAAGAAGTACTGTATGAAAGAGTAAAGGGTTAGGAGGGTCTGAGTCCGAGGTAACACAACGTGGTCTCCAGCAGATTTACGGCATCTTTGTGCTAACACAGGAAGCCTGCTTCAAAAAACTACCTAAGTGAGCTCCAGGTGCAAATAGCCACTTAAGATTATGTTGTTGTCACAATAAACATAAGCCTGGATCTAATAACAGCAGAAACAAAATATACCTGGATGTAGTGTTCCCAAAAGATAGGGAAGGAAGGACAAGATGGGTGGCTGTAAAGATTAAGGAGAATCTTATGGTGCTGGAGAAAGAGGATCCCTGGAGGGGTCAGTGCCTGAATCTGTTGAGCTATTATGCAGCAGAATAGTTGCATAGACCATAATCTGGCCGCAAAAATATAGAGGAGTAAACTTGCAGGGATATTGCAGCAAGGTGCAAAACTGTAGAGCCAAGACAACTGATATTTATTGATGAGTATGTTACCAGCCTAAAAAGGAAGATGTTGCGGGGTCTACTACTGGGCAATGAAGTTAGTTTGCTTTTCTCCATTCTTCCAGGGGACGTGGATGCTGCTGTGGGCTGGAGTCACATGTAGGCCAGACCGGTAAGAATAGCAGATTTCTTTCCCTAATTCAATGCATTTTTAAAACAGTTGAAAAACTTCATAGTTATCATTAATGAATCTAGCTTTCCCTCCAAATTTACTAATTAAACTTAATGGGATTTGAACCCATGTCCCCAGAGCCCAGTGTAGCTCCAACAATACTCGAGACATTTGACACTATCCAGGACAAAGCTGGTGTTGTGTGCTAGGACCACTACTTTTGATGCATTTTATACACAGCATCATTTCATAATTTGCGGGTGATGCAAAACACGGAAATACTCAGAACTATGAGTATGATGATGACAGATTTCAAAAGGACATAGGCTGGTGGGAAGGGTGCATACATGGCAATTAAAATTTAATAAAAAGAAATGTGAAGTTGGACATTTGGTTGGAAGAATTAAGGAAAACAATATATGGAGCACAGTATTTTTTATTAATTCATGGGACGTGGACATTGCCGGCTAGATCAGCATTTATTACTTATCCTTAACTGCCCAGACGGCAGGTGAGAGTCAACCACATCGCTGTGGATCTGGAGTCACATGTAGGCCAGACCAGGTAAGGATGGCCATCTGCCATGGTGGGATTTGAACCTGGGTCCCCAGAACATGACCTGGGTCTCTGGATAAACAGACCAGTGATAATACCACGAGGCCAAATAGTTCCCAGGAGATTCTAAAGGAGGAACAGAAATAAATGTTCAATAGTTGTTGGAGGTGATACGGCAGGTTTACAAAATGGTTTAAAGGACAAATGCCATGGGATGCTAAAATTGAGGCATAGAATCCAAAACAAGGAAGCTACATTGGAGTTTTATGAAAATCTAGTTTTGTCTCAATTGGAATACTGTGTATTGCAGTTAGAAAGGACACGAAGGCATTGCAGAAGGTGCAGAATAGATTAACGAGGGTTGTTCCAGGAATGAGGAATTTCAGTTACATTACAAGTTGGAACGGTTTTCCTTAGGGAGGATCGAGAGAAAATTTGATAGAAGTGTTTAAAATTATGAGGCACCCAGACTGATTAGATAGAGAGAAACTGCTTCCATTGCTGGAAAGACTGAGAAATAGTACCCAAAGTGACATGAGGAAAATCTGTTAAAAGCTGAGGAATTAGAATCTGAAGTGCAGTGTCTGAATGTGTGGTGAAAATACACACAAATGGGGGCTGTAGTAACAGAATTGAAAAAGCGTCACCAAATTTGCGAAAACACACAGGGACTGCTAATCTCTGTAATATATACGGGGGCTGCTAATCTCTAATATACATAAGGGCAGCTGATCTATGTAATATACAGAGACTCTGCTAGCCTCTATATGAAACACAGGGACATCTAACATTTGTAATATACTCACAGGGATTGAGATATCTAAAGTATCCAGGCTCTGCTAATCTCCATATGATATATTTCAGAGAAGGGTAAAAGTAATAAGGTAGTGATAGTAGGGGATTTCAACATCTCTAACCTTAACTGGGATAGTAATAGTGTGAAATTTTCAGACGGAGTGGTGTTCTTAAAATGCATCTAGAATGTTTTTTCAATCTAGTACGTCATAATCATAGAGATCTACAGAACAGGGAAAGGCCCTTCGGACCATCACATCTGTGCCCCCCCCCAAATAAGCACCTAAGTATTCTTATCCCATTTTCCAGCAATTGGCCCATAGCTTTGTATTGCTCAGTGCACATCTAAATACTTATTCAATGTTATGACAGTTTTTTTTGTCTCTACCACGTTTACAGACAGAGAATTCCAGATTCTCTTTATCCCCTGAACTTTCTGCCCTTATCTTAAATCAATGCCCCTGGTAATTGATTCCTCCATCAAGGGGAAAAGATTCTTCCTGCCTGTCTGTCTATGCCCCTCATAATTTTATACATTTCAATCATGCCACCTCTCAATCTCCTCTGCTCCATGGAAAACAACCCCAGTCTGTCCAATCTCTCTTCATGACTGAAACTCTTTAGCCCAGGCAACATCCTGGTAAATATTCTCTGCACCCTCTCCACTGCAATCACATCCCTCCTACAATGCGGATTTCAGAACTGTACACAATACTCTAGCTGTAGCTTAACAAACATTCTATACAGTTCCAGCATAACCTCCCTGTTCTTAAACTCTATGCCTCGACTAATGAAGGCAAGTATAAAACAAGCAAGTCTAGGGCTCTTGTGAAGCAGTAGTAGTGTCCTTATCTCTGAACCAGATTGCTTGGGAAGTGATGGCTTAGCATTATTATTATTAGACTATTAATCCAGAAACTCAGCTAATGTTCTAGGGAATCCCCAAGTTAGAATCCCACCAATGACAGATGATGGAATTGGAATTCAATTAAAAAAAGGAAATCCACCATCCTTAATGAAACTCCAGACCTACAACAATGTGGTTGACTCTCAACTGCCCTCTGAAATGGTGTCGCAAGCCACTTAGCTCAAGGGCAGCTCAGGACAGCAATAAATACTGATTTACAAAAAAGCCATCTAGTTCACTAATGGCCTTCAGGGAAGGAAATCCGCCATCTTACATGAAACTCCAGGCCCACAATCATGTGGTTGACTCTCAACTGCCCTTTGAAATGATCTCGCAAGCCAATCAGTTCAAGGGCAGCTAGGAACAGGCAATAAATGCTGGGGTCTCCCACATCCTATGAGTGAATAAACTAAAGTCCCACCTGCAATTCTGAGGAACAGAAAAATCTGCACTTGGAGAGGCAAGGATTAGTCAAAAATAGTCAGCATGGTTTTAAGGGGTGGTCACGCTGGACCAACTTGATTGACTGTTTTTAAGCAGTGACCAGGTGTGTAGTTGAGGGCAATGCACTTGATGTAGTCTACTTGCACTTCAGCAAGGCTTTTGATAAGGTCCCTCTTGGGAGACTGTTAACTGATAAGAGCCCATGGGATCTAAGGAAATCTGGCAAATTGGATCATAAGTGGCTGTGTGGCAGGAAGCAGAGGCTAATGGTCAAGTGGTGCTTTTGTGACAGGAAACCTATATCCAGTGAGGTTCCACAGGGATCAGTTTTGAGGCCCGTACTTTTTTTATTAAATCGACGTGGTACGTGGGCGTGGTTGGCCGGCTAACACTTCTTGCCTGTCTCTCGTTGCTCTTGAGAAGATGGTGGTGAGCTGCCTGCTTGAACTGCTGCAATCCATATGATGCAAGTAGGCCTACAATGCCCTTAAGGAGGAAATTCCAGGATTTTGACCCAGCAACAAAGAACAATACAGCACAGGAACAGACCCTTCAGCTTACCAAGACTGCACTGACACATTATGCCTTTCTAAACTAAAAACTGTTAGCCTCAATGCTGGCCATATCCTTCTATTCCCTGCCTAGTCATATATCTGTCCAGATGGCTCTTAAACATTTCTATTCTATCTCCTCTGGCAGTGCATTCCAGGCACCTACCACCCTCTGTGAGAAAACCTGCTTCTCACTTCTCCTTTATACTTACCCTATTTACCTTATACCAATGACCTCTACTCTGGAAGAAAGACTGACTATCTACTCTATCCATACCTCTCATAATTTTGTAAACTTCTATCAGGTCATCCTTCATCCTTCAACTTTCATGTGAAACAAACCAAGTTTGTTTGATTCCTCCTCATAGCTGATACTCTCCAAACCAGTCCACAATCCTGGTAAACTATTTCCATACCCTCTCTTTCTGGTAGTGACCAGAACTGTACAATATTCCAAATTTGATCTAACTGAACACAAACAAAGTCGCTGGAAAAGCTCAGCAGGTCTGGCAGCATCTGTGAAGGAAAAAACAGAGTTAACGTTTCAGGTCCGGTGACCCTTCCTCAGAACTCAGCTTGAGAACACCACTGGTCACAGATCTCCAAGCTGAAAATCACCCTTCCACCGCTACTCACTATCTTCTATGACTAAGCCAGTCTGTATCCATTTTATCGGCTCACCATGGATCCCATGTGACTTCACCTGTTGTATCAGCCTGCCATGACGGACCTTGTTAAAGTCCATAATAGATAACATCTACTACCCTGCCCTCATCAATCATTTTTGTCACTTCCTCAAAAACCTCAATCAGGTCTGCAAGACTCAACCTTCTCCAGACAAAGCCATTCTACCTATCACTAATTAGTCCATATTTTTCCAAACGTTAGTAAATCGTGTCCATAAGAATCTTCTCTAATAATTTCCTTATCAGTGATGAAAGGCTCATCAGCCTGTAATTTCTCAGATTATCCCTGTTGCCCTTTTTAAAGGAACAACGTTGGCTTTTCTCCAGTCCTTTGGAACCTCTCCTGTGACTAAAGAGGATGTAAAGATTTTGTACAAGGCCCCAGCAATTTCCTCACCTGCTCCCTTCAGCATTCTATGATAGATCCCATCAGGTCTTGGGTAATTGTCTACCTTAATGCTTTTCAGATAGTCTGGGTGGTTAAGAAGATGCCTTGTTGATCATACCATTGAGTATAGGAGTTGAGATGTCATGTTGAAGTTGTACAGGATGTTGGTGAGGCCTGGGTTGGAGTACTGCGCACAGTTCTGGTCGCCCTGCTGTACGAAGGATATTATTAAATTGGAGCAGATTCAGAAAAGATTTACCACAGTTTTAATTGGGACACGAGAGTTTGAGTTATAAGGATTGGCTAGGACTCTTTTTCACTAGAGCTTAGAAAGTTGAGTGGTGACCTTATGGAGGTTTATAACATCATGAGAGGCATAGATCAGGTGAATAGCAAAGGTTTTTTCCCCAGGATGGGGAAGTTCAAAACTCGGAGGCATATTTATAAGGTGAGAGGAGAAAGATTTAAAAGGGACTTGAGAGGCAACTTTTTCACACAGAGGGTGGTTCATATGTGGAATTAACTGCCAGAGGAAGTGGGAGATGCAGGTACAGTTACAACATTTAAAAGACATTTGGATAGGTACATGAATAGGAAAGGTTTAGAAGGATATGGGCCAAATGCAGGCAAGTGGGACTAGTTTTCATTTGTAAAACGTGGTTGGCATGGACGAGCTGGACTGAAGCGGCTGTTTCCGGACTGTATGACTCTATGGCCACCTCTTTTCTCGCGCTGACATTCTCTAGAACATCAAAATGCGCCGCCCAAGACACCTCTGTGAAGACCAATGCAAAGAATTCATTAAAGACCTAACATACTTCCTCTGCCTCCACACATAAATTCCCTCCTTTATCCTTCAGATGATGTACCCTAGCCCTCGCTATGCTCTTGCTTCTTTTATATACTATATATATATATAAATAAAACGCCTTGGGATTTTCTTTAATTCTGTTTGCCAAACAAATTTCCTAGCTCCTTTTAGCCGTCCTAATTTATTGTTTGAGTTCTTTTCTGCTTTCTTTGTCTTCTTTGAGGGCTCGATCTGACTTCAGTTTCCAGAACCTCATGTATGCCTCCATGTTCTTTTCGACTAGCCTCTCAATTTTTGTCATGCAAGGTTCCCGAATCTGCCATCCTTATCCTTCATTTTCACAGGAACATGCTGGTCCTGAACTCAAATCAACTGGCCTTTATAGATTGCCAAATGCCAGATGCGGGTTTACCCTCAAACTACCACCCCCAATCTACATTTCCCAGTTCCTGCCTAATATTATGGTAGTTAGCCTGCCCCTATTTTGAAACTGTCACCCGAGGACTACCCTTGTCCATGTTCATAAGAAACTTAAAACTTACAAAATTATGGTTATTGTTCCCAAAATGATCCCCACTGAAAATTCAATCACCTGGCTGGGGTCATTACCTAGTACCAGATCTTGTATGGGTCCTTCCTTCATTGGACTCTTTACATATTGTTTAAAAGAACCATCCTGGACACACCGGCTATTAATATCTCGATCATGCACAGTAGCTACTCATCACTGCCATATACACAGAAACTGCTGATCTCAGTGACATACTTGAGGATTGCTAAAGGCTACAATATATTAAGGAACTGCTAATCTCTATAATAGAAATAGGGCATCTAATTGCCCTATGAAAATACAGGAACTGCTGACCTCTGCAACGTACATGGGGACTGCTGACCTCTGCAACGTACACGGGGAGTGCTGACCTCTGCAACGTACACGGGGGCTCTAAGGTTTTGGAGTAGATTTGTAGCACGGGTTGTGGGTGTTGGGGTTGTTGAAGTTGTTTGGCTCGTCGAGCTGGTTTCTTGTTTCGCAGACGTTTCGTTACTATGCTTGGTAACATCCTCAGTGCAGCCTCCGATGAAGCATCGGTGTGTTTTCCCACCTGGTTTTTAAACTTTGGTGTCTGTTGAGATGGATTGCCTCACTTCCGGGTTTCCTTCGTAGTGGAATGTATATGCGGTCGAGTTCAATGTGTTTATTAATAGCATGCTTCGTGGAGTGCCATGCTTCTAGGAATTCTCATGCCTGTCTCTGCCTAGCCTGTCCCAGGATTTTGGTGTTGTCCCAGTCGAAGTGGTGGCTCTCCTTGTCCATGTGGATTGAGATGAGTATTGGTCGTGACTTTTTGTAGCCAGTTGGTGTTCATGTACTCTTGTTGTTAGTTTCCGTCCTGTTTGTCCGATGAAGTGTTTCTCATAGTCTCTGCAGGGGATCTTGTAGATGACATTGGTCCTGTCCATGGCAGGGAGTGGGTCCTTGGTTCGGGTGAGTAGTTGTCGCAGGGTTGACGTGGGCTTGTGTGCCACGCTGATGCCCAGCGATCATAGGAGTTTTATGGTGAGTTCCGACGTGTTCCTGATATAGGATAGTGTGATGAGTGTGGCGGGGCATGTAGTCTCTTTCTGATGCTGTTGGTGTAGGCATCTTCTGACCCAATTCTTTGGATATCCATTATCCTTGAAAACCTGGAAGAGGTATTCTTCTTCTTCTTGGCGTAGTTCCGTGTTGCTGCAGTGTGTTATTGCCCTTTTAAATAGTGTTCGCACACAGCTTCGTTTGTGTGTGCTGGGATGGTTACCGTTGAAGTTCAGTACCTGGTCCGTGTGTGTGGCTTTTCTGTGTACTTTTGTTTGCAGTTCCCCATTTGTCTTGCGCTCTACCATGTTCTTCTCCTCCTCTCTGGTGAATTTTATTCTGGTGAGGGTGTTGTTTATAAGTTTGTGTCTCCCCTCTAATTTGGTCCGTTTAATGATGACAAAGTGTCGTCTACGTAGCATATCCACAGTTTTGGTTGGATTTGCGGAAGGGCAGTCCTTTCTAGTCTTTGCATCACTGCTTCTGCTAGGAGTTCGGAGACAGGTGATCCCATGGGTGTCCTGTTGATTTGCTCGTACGTTTGGCCGTTGAAAGTGAAGTGGGTGGTCAGGCATAGGTCCAATAGTTTGAGCATGTTGTCTTTGGAGATGGTTTCACTGGGGTCATGCTCTTGTTCAAGTAGTGTTGTCATTGTTTCCCTTGCTAGTGGTATGTCTATTGATGTGAATAGGGCAGTGACATCAAACGATATCATGGTCTCTACACGCTACAAAGATTCAAACAAACAGGGCAGATCAACAAAACAGACTTCTTAAGAATGAAACCCGAAGGAACCAACACGCCCCGATTATACAGCCTCCCTAAAGTGCACAAGCTGGAAGTCCCCCTTAGACCCATAGTCTCCCTAACAGGCACTCCATCGCACAGATTAGCCAAGGAACTACAAAGGAGACTCAGGCACCTAGTCAACAAGTCACCCCACTCTATCCACTCAGCCCAAGAATTCGTCAACTCCATCAAAGACATAAAGATAGAGGACGAAGAGACCATAATATCGTTGAAGATGCCTACATGAACAGCATCAGAAAGAGACTACACGCCCCGACACACTCATCACATTACCCTATATCAGAAACACGTCGGAACTCACCACAAGACTCCTACGACCGCTGGGCATCAGAGTGGCACACAAGCCCACGTCAACCCTACGACAACTGCTCACCCGAACCAAGGACCCACTCCTCGCCATGGACAGGACCAATGTCATCTACAAGATCCACTGCAGAGACTGTGAGAAACACTACACCAGACAAACAGGACGGAACCTAACAACAAGAGTACATGAACACCAACTGGCCACAAAAAGGCACGACCAATACTCACTCATCTCAATCCACATGGACAAGGAGAACCACCACCTCGACTGGGACAACACCAAGATCCTGGGACAAGCTAGGCAGAGACAGGCACGAGAATTTCTAGAAGCATGGCACTCCATGAAGCATGCTATTAATAAACACATTGAACTTGACCGCATATACATTCCACTACGAAGGAAACCCGGAAGTGAGGCACTCCATCTTAACGGACCCCAGAGTTTAAAAACCAGGTGGGAAAACACACCGACGCTTCATTGGAGGCTGCACTGAGGATGTTACCAAGCATAGTAATGAAACATCTGCGAAACAAGAAACCAGCTCGGCAAGCCAACCAACTTCAACAACCTCACCATACGCGGGAGCTGCTGATCTCTATGATTGCTATAATCTCGGAGATGTGCCTTCCTGTTCAGGCTGCTAATCTCTGCAATATGGGGCGTCACGTTGGCTCAGTGGTTAGTACTGCTGCCTCACAGCGCCAGGGACCCGGGTTCGATTCCACCCTCAGGGAACTGTCTGTGTGGAGTTTGCACATTCTCCCCGTGTCTGCGTGGGTTTCCTCCCACAGTCCAAGGATGTGCAGGCTAGGTGGATTGGCCATGCTAAATTGCCCATAGTGTTCAGGGATGAGTGGATTGGGTGGGCTATAGGGGAATGGTTCTGGGTGGGATGCTCTGAGGGTCGGTGTGGACTTGTTGGGCCGAAGGGCCTGTTTCCATACTGTAGGGATTCTATGATTTCTATGATTCTCTACGAATATGCATTGGGGCAGCTATTCTCTATAATAAACAGGGGCTGCTATTCTCTATTTTACACTGAGATTATTAACCTCTGCAATACACACTGGGGTTGCTAATCACTGTAATTAAATACAAGAGCTGCTAATATCGGCAATATAAACAGTGACTCCTCATCTCTGCAAATATGCACAAGGATGGTACATCTCTGTAACATACGGATGGACTGCTAATCTTTAAATATACAAAGGGAGTGCTAATTTCTAAAATACGCAAGGACTGCTAATCCTGAATATACACTGGGACTGCTAATATCTATAATATACATTGGGACGGCTCCACTTGGTAGTACAGACAGGAGCTTCTTATCTCTGTATTATAAATATTGACCATTAATCTCTATATTATAGATAGGGACTGCTACCCTCTCTATTAAACAGAGGGGCAGCTAATCTCTCATGCAAATAGAGACTGCTAATCTCTATTATACAGAGGGATTTATAATCTCTAACATATAGAGGGATGATTAATCTGTGTTTATATATGCAGGGGCCATTGTTCTTTATAATTTAGACAGGAACTGCTTGTCTCTCTTATGCATAGGGAATGCTAATCTCTAATGTACAGTGGGTCTATTAATCTCTACTATAAACAAGGACGGCTAAACTCTGTAACATACACAGGGACTGCTAATTGCTGAAGTATACAGAGGAACTGGTAATCTCTCTGATGTACGCAGGGACTGGTAATATTTTTATCATAAACAGGACTGCTAATCTTTCTAATATACACAAGGACTGCCAACCTCTGTAGAATACAGAGCGACTTCTAATATCTCATATACAAAGGGACTGGTAATCTTTGTGATAAACAGGAACTGGTAATCTCTATTATAAACAAGGACTGGTACTCTCTTTATTATAAACAAAGACTGGTAATTTCTTTATTATAAACAAAGACTGGTAATTTCTTTATTATAAACAAAGACTGGTAATTTCTTTATTATAAACAAAGACTGGTAATCTCTGGAATACACACAATGGCCATTAATTTCTGTAACATACACAGGTATGTTAATCTCTAATATACACAAGGGCTACTAATCTCTAATATACACAGGATGTGGTAATTTCTGCAATGTACACAGGGACTGGTAACCTCTTATAAAGAGGAATTGATAATCTCTGCATTACACACACAGGGGCTGCTAATCTCTGCATTATACATAGGGGCTGCTAATTGTTGCATTTGATAGAGGCTGTTACTCCCTATAATATATACAGGGGCTGTTAATCTACACAGAGACTAGCTAAATCTCTATTATAAACGGAGACAACTATTCTCTATTGTTAACAGGGATTGCTAATGTCTGTAATATACACAGAGACTGCTATTCTCTGTTCTAAACAAGGACTGATAATTTCTAATGTAACCAGTGAATGCTAATCTGGGTATGATAAACATGGGCCATTAATCTCTGTATTATAGATGGAGAGTCCTACCCTCTATTACACACAGTGGATGTTAATCTCTCTAATATAAACAGGGCCCACTAATCTCTGTATTATACGCAGGGACCGTTAATCTCTGTAATTTACACAGAGATTGCTAAAGTCTGTAACAGACATAGGGACTGCTAATTTCTAACGCATACAGGGGCTTCTAATTTTTTTATTATACCAGGGATGCTAATGTCTGTAATCAAGATCTTTG
>NW_025970838.1:0-11466 GCF_021869965.1 Rhincodon typus | reverse complement strand
TGATTTCTGAAGAAGAGTCTAGGCCCGAAACGTCAGCCTTCCTGCTCCTCTGATGCTGCTTGGCCTGCTGTGTTCATCCAGCTCTACACCTTGTTATCTCAGATTCTCCAGCATCTGCAGTTCCTACCATCTCTGGAGTAAAATAAATGTGGAGCGGATCATGTAACTACTGGTGATTATTGTAAAACACAAAAACTGGTTTACTACAATTCATTAGGGAAGGAAGTCTTCCATTCTTATCTGATCTGGCATAAACGTGACTCCAGACGCACAACAAAATTGTAAACACTTAACTGCCCACTTAGCAACAAATGCTGGCCCCGGCAGTGATAGACATAAACCATGAATGAATATAAATAATAAAATTAGCCAATAATTCAGGAAGATGTTTTAAAATTATTTTCAGGATGGAGTAAAATTATTTTTAAAATGGCCTTGGACAGATGGTGACCCAGACACGCTTTACTTATAAATAAATGTTTTATTGAGTTAAACCCAGTTTCAGTTTTAGCAATAAAGCTGCACTAGTTACCTCTGCTAAATATATCTACGATTTTTTTAGTGTGACAGAATAAAGGATAATTCCTTTCTGAATTGTTGTCCAGTTGCAGTCATTTGTGGAAGATTATACTTCTGTAATTATGCAAATGTTTTGAGGTGAAATTTGAACCATAGCTTCAATTCAAGAAACCAGGCTCAAATTCAAGCAAAATTTGCACCCAGATTGTCAAATGTACTCAAACTTCACTCCTTTGTATATTGCAACGTGAATAATGAAATTCGAAGATTAATTCAAGGGGAAGGTAAATTAATGGTAATGTTACTAGAACAGTAATCCAGAGACAGTATTACAGAATCATAGTACTGTTACAGCCTAGAAGGTAGCCATTCAGTACATAGTGTCTGTGCCAACAGTCCAAATGTGCATCTCAACTCATGTCATTTTACTGCTGGGTCATCATAATCCTGCACATTCCTTCTTTTCAAATAGCCATCTAATTCCTTTTGGATGCTTCAGTTCAACTTGTATCTAACACACTCTCAGGCAATACATTCCTGACCCTACCCATTCATTCTGTGAAAATGGTTTTCATCATGTTATTTTTGCTTCTTTTACTATTGACTTTAAATGTGTGCCCATCCATTCTCAATCTTTTCACAAGTGGGAACATTTTCTCCCTATTTACTGTGTCCAGATCTCCCATGATTTCAAACACTTCAACTACTTAACCTCTCTGCCTTCTCTTCTTAAAGCAGGACACTCGCAACTTCTCTAAACTATCTTCACAACTGAAAGTCTTTATTCCTGGAACCATTCTCATAAACCTTTACTGCACTTCTACATTCTACATCTACAATGTCTTCACATTCTTCCTAAAGTTTGGGACCCAGAACAGAACAAGGCACTAATGGACACATTTTAAAAGATTTTAAGATAATACTGAATTTACTAAAACTGGGCACCAAGGAAGGATGTGGGGTGTGGAAGTTGTGGCAGAGTGGTAATGCCATTGGACTAGTATTGCAGAAACCAAAGCTAATGTCCGAGGGACTTGGGTTTGATTTCCACCTTTGTAGATGTTGATAATGATTTAGTAAGAAATCTGGAATTTAAAAAAAGCAAATGTGATTGGATCATGAAACTACTGCTGATTATTATATTTAAAAATCTGGTTTACTACCATCCTTTAGAAAGGGAAATCTTCCATTCTCACCTGGTCTGGCATAATTGTGACTCCAGACCCACAGCAAAATTGTAAACACTTAATTGCCCATTTAGCAACAAATGCTGGCCCCGGCAGTGATATACACATCCCATGAATGAATATAAATAATAAAATTAGCCAAGAATTCAGGAACGTGTTTTAAAATTAATTTTAGGATAAAAGTAATTTCAGGATGGACTAAAGTTATTTTTAAAATGGCCTTGCACAAATGGTGGCCCAGACACTCTTTACATATAAATAAATGTTTTATAAATATACATATTTATATATGTTTTATTGAGTTAATCCCAGCTTCAGTTTCAGTAATGAAGTTGCACTACTTATCACTGCTAAATATATCTACGAATTTTTTTGAGTGCGACACAATAAAGGATAATTCATTTCTAAAATGTTGTCCAGTGGCAGTCACTCATGGAAAATTATACATCTGTAATTCTGCAAATGTCTTGAAGTGACATTTGAACCACAGCTTCAATTCAAGAAACCGGGCTCAAATTCAAGCAAAATAAAAACCGAAAGAACTGCCGATGCTGTAATTCAGGAACAAAAACAAAGTTGCTGGAAAAGCTCAGCAGGTCTGGCAGCATCTGTGAAGGAAAAAAACAGAGTTAACATTTTGGGTCCAGTGACCTTTCCTCAGAACTGATGGTGGCTAGGAAAACATCAGTTTATATCCAGAAAATAGGAAGGGGGTGGGGTAGGGAGTAAACGATAGGATAGAGCCTGAAGTGAGAGAAGAGCAGTTGGACAGGCAAAGGAGTTGCTAACCATCAGGCTGGGAGGGTGAATAGTTGTTAATAGGCACTGTTAGTGACTAACAGCAGGTGGTGTGTAATGGCAGGTTATGTGGTAACAAGGCCTGGTGTGTGGGGTAGGGGACTGGGACATGAGAGAGTTCAGACCCTAAAATTATTGAACTCGATATTGAGTCTGGAGGGCTGCAGGGTCCCCAAGTGGAAAATGAGGTGTTGTTCTTCTAGCTTGCACTGAGCTTCGCTGGAACACTGCAGCAAGCCAGAGACGGAGATGTTGGCCAGGTAACAGGGTGGTGTGTTAAAATGGCAGGCAACTGGAAGCTCAGGGTCATTTTTATGAGCAGAACATAGATGTTCTGCGAAGCGGTCACCCAGTCTACGCTTTGTTTCCCCAGTGTAGAGGAGACCACATTGTGAGCAGCGAGTGCAGTAGACTAGACTCTGAGAAGTGCAGGTGAAGTGTTGTTTCGGAAGGTATGTTTGGGCCCTTGGATACTGGGGAGGGAGGAGGTGAATGGGCAGATGTTATTCCTGATTGTTCCGGATTTAGAGGATCCGCAGTTCTTTCGATTTTTATTTAGTATTTAACTCACTGCCACATATCTTCTCGGCATGCCCACCTTAAAGAAGTTCTGCTCCTCTCTCTGATGGGATTTCCATTCCAGTCTTTCTTCTTGCCCACCGAAATTAATTTCGCTGTCACTCCTGGTGTTTGACCGAGTATTTACTATAACTCGTTTCCACAACCATATCACATTCCTCAGTGACTGCCTCAGGCTCAGACTCAACCCATGTGGATTCCAACTGAAGTTTCATCCCTCATGTTTTGAATCCTCCCAGGATCACAGATATCTCCGTCATGTTCAACGTTCCATGGACAGCTGCTCTCGCTATATCCTGAGATCCATGCTCCGTGCCATGCACACTCTCAACCTTTCTCTCCAACAGCAACAGCATCAGGGTTGCACCACACTGCAGTTCCACTTCATCTTCCAGTTCATTCGTCATGCTAACAAGAAACTTTTTCTTTACCTTTCAGGCATCAAGGCCCACAAGGTGCAACAACTCAGAGATATCCATAATCCTCCAGAACCTTCCTGTCCTCCCCTTCCCTCTGACTGCATCCTCTCTCCCAACACCCCCGGCCTCCTGACAGGTATTCATCATCCCACCCAACCTTCCTCTCTGTGATGCTGAACGTTCTGTACTCAGCAAAGGTCTCAGCTTTATTCCTCTGTGTCCCCACCTTAATGAATTTTGGGCACAACATGACGCCAAACTCTTCTTCCGCCATCTTCACCCCCATGCTCATTTCTTTGGACAAGAGACCTCTCCCTGTCCCACAGAACCCCTGCGCAACACTCCAACACTCTCCCTCCACCTGGACCCCTCTCCCTAGCCTTTTACCTGCATTCGATCTGTTCATCGAGAACTGCCAACATGATATTAGTTGTCTCAATTCCAACCTATCTCCCTCTGAACTGACTGCACTCCGTGCACTTAGATCTAACCCTGACTTTGTTATTAAGCCTGCCGATAAGGGTGGTACTTTTGTAATCTGGCGTATTGACCTCTACATTGCAGACACTGAGACCCAGCTCTCAGATACCTCCTCCTACCTTCCCCTGGACCATGACACCACCATGGCACAACACACCATTGTATCCACCACAGTCACTGACCTCATTTCATCTGGTGATCTCCCCCCAGCTGCCTCCAAGCTGATAGTCCCCCAGTCCCACACAGCTCACTTCTACCTCCTCCCACAAATCTACAAACAGGACTGTCCAGGCAGACCCATTGTTTCAGCTGCTCCTGCCCCACAGAACTCATTTCTTCCAACCTTGACTCAGTCTTCTCTCCCCTGGTCCAATTCTTGCCCACATACATCCATGATTCCTCTGGCTCATTATGCTGGTTTCAAAATTTCCAGTTTTCAGGTTCCAGCCACCTCCTCTTTATCATGGATGTGCAATCCCTTTACGCATCCATTCCCCACCAGGAGGTTCTTAGGGTTCTCCACTTCTTCCTGGAGCAAAGGCCTGAACCATCCCCATCCACCCACCACGACCCTCCTCTGCTTGGCCAAGTTCGTCCTCACCCTCAACAACTTCTCTTTTAACTTCTCTCATTTTCTTCAGGTCAGAGGGGTAGCCATGCGTACCCGCATGGGCCCTAGTTATGCCTGTCTCTTCATGGGGTACATGGAACATTCCTTGTTCCAGTCCTAATCCGGCCCCCACCCACAACTCTTTCTCCGATATATCAATGATTTCATTGGTACTGCTTCCCTCTCTCGTCTGAAATTTGAAAAATTCATCGATTTTGCCTCCAATTTCCACCCTGCCCTCGCTTTTACCTGGTCTATCTCTGACTCCTCCCTTCCTTTCCTTGACATTTCTGTTTCCATTTGTGGAGATAGACTGGCCACTAATATTCACTATATCCCACTGACTCCCACAGCTACCTGGACTATACATCCTCACATCCTGCTTCCTGTAAAGTTTCCATCCCATTCTTTCAGTTCCTCTATCTCCGCCATGCCGACTTCAACAAGGGAGCCTCCGAAATGTCCACCTTCTTCCTCAACCAAGGATTCCCCAGCACCATTGTTGACAGGGCCATCAATCAGGTCTGACCCATCTCCCACATTTCCGCTCTCACCCCTTCTCTTCCCTCCCGCAACAGCGATAGGGTACCCTTTGTCCTTACCTACCATCCCACCAGCATCCACATCCAGAAGATCATCAGACACCATTACCACCACCTCCAGCAAGATGCCACCAACAGACACATATTCCCCTCCCCTCCCTTGTCCTCCTTCCACAGGGACCGTTCCCTCCAGGACACCCTGGTACACACTTCCTTCACCCCCCAACACTGCCCCCCACCCATAGCCCTATGGCACCTTCTCCTGTAACAGGCAAAGGTGCAACACCTGCCTATTTACCTCCTCCCTCCTCCATATCCAAGGGCCCACAACACCTCATTTTCCGCTTGGGGACCCTGCAGCCCTCTGGACTCAATATTGAGTTCAATAATTTTAGGGCCTGAACTCTCCCATGTCCCAGCCCCCTACCTCACACAGCAGGCCTTGTTATCACATAGCCTGCCACTACACACTACTTGCTGTTAGTCACTAATAGTCCCTATTAACAACTATTCACCCTCCCAGCCTGATTGTTATCAACTCCTTTGTCTGTCCAACTGCTCTTCTCTCTCTTAACGCTCAATCCTATTGTTTACTCCCTACCCCACCCCCTTCCTATTTTCTGCATATAAACTGACATTTTCCCAGCCACCATCAGTTCTGAGGAAGGGTCACCAGACCCGAAATGTTAACTCTGATATTTTTCTTCACAGATGCTGCCAGACCTGCTGAGCTTTTCCAGAAACTTTGTTTTTGTTCAAATTCAAGCAAAATTTGCACCCAGAATGTCAAATGTACTCAAACGAGCAACTTCACTCCTCTGTATATTGCAATGTGAACACTGAAAATTGAAGATTAATTCAAGGGGATAGTAAATTAATGGTAATGTTACTAGACTGGTAATCCAGAGACAGTACTACGGAATCATAATACTGTTACAGCCTAGAAGGTAGCCATTCAGTCCATAGTGTCTGTGCCAACAGTCGAAATGTGCATCCCAACTCATGCCATTTTACTGCTGAGTCATCACAATGCCGTGCATTCCTTCTTTTCAAATAGCCATCTAATTCCTTTTGACTGTTTCAGTTCAACTTGTATCTACCACACTCTCAGGCAATACATTCCTGACCCTAGCCATTCATTGTGTGAAAATGTTTCTCCTCATATTATTTTTGCTTCTTTTACTATTTAGTTTAAAAGTGCATCTTCTCATCCTCAAACTTTTCACAAGTGGAAACATTTTCTCCCTTGATATAAGACAATGTGGAGCTGGAGGAACAAGCAGGCCAGGCAGCATCAGAGGAGCAGGAAAGTTGACGTTTCGGGTCGGGACCCTTCTTCAGAAATGGGGAGGGGGGCCTATTTACTCCCTATTTACTTTGTAACATTGAATCATTCTCAAACTTTTACTGCACTTCTGCACTCTGCATCTACAATGTCTTCACATTCTTTCTAAAGTCTGGAGCCCAGAACAGAACACAATATTCCATCTGAGGCCAAACTGGTGATTTTACGTAAGTTCAACTTAATGTCTCTTTTGTTGTACTCAATGTCCCTAATAATAAAGCCAAGGGTACTGTAAGCTCTATTAATGCATCCCACAACCTGTCCTGTTGTCCTTAAAGATTTATGCACTTATACATCCACGTCCCTCTGCTCCTGCACCATCTTTGAAGTTGTTTTGGTTATTTTATTACTTCATGCTTTTTTTTCCAAAATGTACCACCGCACACTTCTGTATTGAACTCCAACTGCCACCTATCTCCAAACTCCACCAGCCTGTTTACAATTCTTCCAAGTTTTGTATTATCAAAAATTTGAGAAATTGCACCCAGTACCCAAGGTCTAAGTCATTAATATTTAATATCAGGAGAAGCAAAGGTCCTAACACGGACCCATGGGAACTCCATCATAAATCTTCCAACAGCCTGAAAAATATCCACTAACCATCAGTTTTGTTTTCTACCATTCAACCAGCATTGTATCCATGTTGCTTCAGTCCCTTTGATTACATGAGCTCCAACTTTGCTTACAAGTGTGTTGAGTAGCACTGAATTAATTGCCTTCTGGGAGTTCATGTACACTGCATCACAAACATTGCTCTGATCAGCCCCCTCTGTGACCTCATCAAAAACTCTATAAAAGTTAGTAAAACACAATTTTCTCTTTAGACATTCCAGCAGCTCCATTCCACACCCACCCTCTCCAAAAGTCATTACGGGGCACTTTGATTCAGAGTGAAAGATGCAGTGGTGCCTTGATTAATTTGCCTGACTAGCCTTGTTTCTCTCAGAGATGAATGAGAACATATGTATCCAGTGGAGGAGGATGTGAACAATCCATTGAGGCAGTTGGGATTTCATTTTCATTTTCAGAACGGCAACTGTAACAGGTGGAGTGCCACAGTGTACATGCTAGGGCCATGGTTTTGGCCTCAACTGGAGTATTGTGTCCAATTCTGGGTACCTTACTTTAGGAAATGGAGGAGAGTGCAGAAAAGATTCACAAGAATAGTTCCTGGGATGAAGAACTTCAGTTACATTTATAGATTGAAAAAACTGGAGCTGTTTTCCTTGGAGAAAAGAGGTTTGACTTAGGTGGTGAGGGAACTAACAAGAGGGAAAAACATACTTGACCTCATCCTTACTAATCTGCCAGCTGCAGTTGCATCTGTCCATGACAGTAATCGCAAAGTCCTTGTGGAGACAAAGTCCCACCTTCACATTGAGAATAACTTCAATCATGTTGTGTGGCACTGTCAGTGTGCTAAGTGGGACAAACTTCGCACAGATCTAGCAACTCAAAACTGGGCATCCATGAGGCGCTGTGGACCATCAACAGCAGCAGAATTGTACTCCAGAACAATTTGCAACCTCATGGCCTGGCATATCCCCCACTCAGCCATTACATCAAGCCAGGGGATCAACCCTGGTTCAATGGAGAGTGTAGGAGGGCATCCAGGAGCAGCACCAGGCATACCTGAAGTTGAGGTATCATCCTGGTGAAGCCACCAAACAGGACTACTTGCATGCCAAACAGTGAAAGCAGCAAGTGATAGACAGCTCTAAGTGATCCCACAACAAATGGATCAGATCTAAGCTCTGCAGTCCTGCCCCATCCAGTCATGAATGGTGGTGGATTGAATGGTGGTCCCCAGCATAACAGATACCAGTCTTCGGCCAATTCGATTCACTCCACGTGATATCAAGCAATGACTGGAGACACTGGATACTGCAAAGGCCCTGACAACATTCCTGTAACAGTACTGAAGACCTGTATTCCACAACTTGCCGCTCCCCTAGCCAAGCAGTTCCAGTACAGTTATAATACTGGTGTCTACCCAGCAATTTGTAAAGTTGCCCAAGTATGTCATGTACACAAAAAGCAGGACAAATCCAGCCCAGCCAAATTATCACCCCGTCAGTCTACTCTTGATCATCAGCAAAGTGATGGAAGGTGTTATCAACAGTGCTATCAAGCAGCACCTGCTCAGCGATGCCCGGTTTGCGTTCCGCCAGGGCCGCTCAGCTCCTGACCGCATTACAGCCTTGGTTCAAACATCGACAAAAGAGCTGAATTCCAGAGGTGAGGTGAGAGTGACAGTCCTTGACATCAAATCTGCATATGACTGAGTATGGCATCAAGGAGCCCTAGCAAAACTGAAATCAGTGGGTATCAGGGGGCAAACTCTCCAGTGGTTGCAGTTATACCTGACACCTGGGAAGATGGTCGTGGTTGTTGGAGGTCAATCATCTCAGCTCTAGGACATCTCTGCAGGAGTTCCTCAGGATAGTGTCCTCGACCCAACCATCTTCAGCTGCTTCATCAATGACCTTTCCTCCATCATAAGGTCAGAAGTGGGGAAGTTTGCCAATGATTGCACAATGTTCAGCACCATTTGCAACTCCTCGGATGCCGAAGCAATCCATATTCACAGGCAACAAGATCTGGACAATACCCAGGGTTGGGCTGACAAATAGAAAGTGACATTCGCGCCACAAAAATGCCAAGCTATGACCATCGCCAGTAAGAGACAATCACCACCCCTTGACATTCAATGGTGTTACCATCACTGAATCCCTCACTATCAACATCCTGGAGGTAATCATTGATCAGAAACTCAACTGGACTCACCACATAAACACAGTGGCTACAAGAGCAGGCCAGAATCTGGGAATACTGCCGCAAGTAACTCGCCTTCTGACTCCTCAAACCTGTCCACCATCTACAAGGGACAAGTCAGGAGTGTGATGGAATACTCCCCATTTTCCTGGATGTGTGCAGCCCCAACAACACTCAAGGAGCTTGACACCATCCAGGACAAAGCAGCCCACTTAACTGGCACCACATCCACAAGAATCCAGACCCTCCACCACCAACGTTCAGTAGCACTGCAGTGTGTACTATCTAAAAGATGCGCTGCAGAAATTCACCAAAGATCCTTAGACAGTACCTTTCAAACCCACGGCCACTTCCGTCTAGAAGGACAAGGGCATCAGACATATGAGAACACCATCACCTCCAAGTCATCTCCAAGCCACTCACCACCCTGACTTGGAAATACATTGCTGTTCCTTCACTGTCGCTGAGTCAAAATCCTGGAATTCCCTCCCTAATAGCTTTGTGGATCGACCCACAGCATGTGGACTTCAGCGGTTCAAGAAGGCAGCTCACCATCACGTTCTCAAGGACAGCTAGGGATTGGGAAGAAATGCTGGCCAGCCAGCAACACCCACATCCCAGAAATGAATTAAAAAAATTCAAAATCATGATGGCTCTGGATAGGGTGGACAGGAAGAGATTACTCCTATTGCCAGAAGAACTGAGAACAAGTTTCAAGTTGATTGACAAAAGGAGCAATGGCAACATGAAAATGCATTTTTAAAATGCAGTCAATAGTTCAGGTATGGAATGTTCTGCGTCAAAAGATATGGGAGACCTTTCAGTTGTGGACTTTCTTGTATGTAAAGTCATGCGGGTCTGAATCTCTCTATACACTGACTCCATTCTCTTTAAGTGCGGGGATTTACATGCCTGCTTGGTCTAGTTTAATAGAGGAAGTTCACTTACCAGTCCTACTGAAACAGGCACATATATTGAACAAGAAGTAGTTTATTCCATGTTAGTAATTAATTACAGGTTACGTTGATAGGATATACATTGTTGCAGAGACTCTGAGATGGACCTGGATGTTGAGTCTTACTGGTCTGAGGTCCTAATCTGTTCTGCACACAATTACAATGGTTATAATGTTTGGTGTCTAAGGCATCTCTCAGTATTAACCATTTCAGTCACTTACACCCATGTATACACTCCTCCTAAGCATTTTTGCCTTAATTCATATGTTGTAGGTCGTGTGGAAATTTCACTATTTATTCAGAACATGTTCCATTTGGACTTTGAAAACTAATTGTTGTCTAAGTGAGGTCTGGTGACTTTGATTCCTTTCCTGACAGTGCAAGATCCTAAAGAACATTTATTCACTTGGATCTTCTTCACAGAAGATGGCTGCCCTGTTGAAAGATGCATTTTCTTCTTTCCAGTATCCTGGATATTTGGACATTGGTTGTCCCTTCTTGGTGGTACCTTTCATGGAGTTTGATGAACCCATCCTCAATCTGTGTGAGCAGATCTCTATTTGCAATCTGCCAGTAAATCTGTGCTGGTGTGTAAACTTTTAACGTCAGATTATTGATTGACTTGGATACTCTCATTTCCATTAACTATTGCATATATTTCCTTTTTCAGCTTCATTATTTAAGATCATCTTGCTTGGCATGATCTCTGACTCTGTTACTAAGGATTCTTCCTAGGAATATGAGGAAATATTGTTCTCTGTTTGAACTTGTTTCTTCAGAATCACTTAGGCATCTAAAATCATACCTTAATCTGTTATAACTGCTCATTCACCAAGCTGTCTTGAGTTACATCATTAAAAAATTTTTAGTTAGCTCAATTGGGATATGCACACATTTATATCCATGAGGTAGAATTCTTTGCGAAGTACGTATAAGTTTTCAACTGTGCAGTTCCCTTATGATGGAGGATTGCTTTTCGCTTACCTTTAATTTAATCCTTAATCCTGGATCAGGTAGTTGCACTGTGGTTGGTTGTAAATATTGCTCCTTCAACCATGAATCACTATCCGATAAGAAAGTAACATCTGCCCCCAAATTTAACTTGAAATTTATGAGGTGAACATTGGCATAAATATCCTTTTGCCAAAAAGCTAGGCCTGAATTACTTATTCAGAGACAGTAAGAACTGCCAATGCTGGAGTCAGAGATAACAGTGTGGAGCTGGAGGAGCGCAGTGGGCCAGGCATCATCAGAGG
>NW_025970837.1:0-11469 GCF_021869965.1 Rhincodon typus | reverse complement strand
GCTTGACCCGCTGTGTTCATCCAGCTCCACACCTTGTACCCTCAAAGCCAAATTTGTTTCACCTGTTTTATGAAGTGTATGCATTCTCTTTAAATATACTTTCCACTTCTCCAATTTAATAAAATGGATGAAATGGCAATAAAGCAAAGACAAAGTGATAAGACAAAGTCTACCAAAAGAGAGCTTAATATCGTATATGTTATTGAAAATGAGTGCGTTTGAGTTTCCCAGCATTTTTTAAAAGCAGCAATAACGCGGATTGTTCAGTTTTCAATTACCAGGTCGTGGTATTCTCCCCACCTAGCAGCGTTCTTACAACTTGTACTTTTATGACACAAAGTACTAAAACGTCCCAGAAGTATTGTTACCAATTAACGGGGAGGGGAGATTTAGTGGGGATTTGAGAGAACTGTTTGATTTTCACCCAGAGGATTGTGACAATCTGGAATTCACTGCCTAAAACGGTAGTAGAAGCAGAAACCCTCAAGACATTTTTAAGAACTATTTAGATGAACACGTGAAATACCACAGCATATAAGACTGCAGGCCAAATGCTGTACAACAAGATTAGAATAGACGCCTGTTTGCTAACTGACGTGGACATTATGGACACATTTAAAAAAGAAACGTGACTCTATAAATTCTACACTGAACTACATTAAGGTATAAAAGAACTGCTGACCAAAATTTTATGGTCAAAGAGGGAGATTTTTAAGGAGCATCTCAAAGGGGGAAACAGGCAGAGAAATATTGGGAACAAAAACAGAAGTCACTGGAAGCTCAGCAGGTCTGACAGCATCTGTGAAGAATGAAATCAGAGTTAACGTTTCGAGTCCAGTTCTGAGCTCTGTTTTTATTCCTGATTTACAACATCCGCAGTTCTTTTGGTTTTTTTTTAGAGAAGTATTGGGAATCTGTTAAAACTGAGGGCTTTGATAGTCCAAGGCACAACCACCAATAGTGTAATTAAAATCAAAGGATCTCACCAGACTGGAATTGCTAGAAAAAATACACATTTTGTTTTGCACTCGTCAGGAAATTTTGCAAGAATACCACATCAAGAAGGAAGTGAAGTATTATCGTGCCTTAGAGTGCTGATAGGTTAACAGCTGAACCCTGGAGAATGCACCCATTAATACTGATTGACGGTTAGCAGCCAACTTTTTGTTAGATAAATTTTCAACAAACCAGGTTAATTCTAACTGATTAGGCTTTTGATCTGAGAACTAAACCAAATGGTTCCTGCTTATTTTGTTGACTTGAAACAGGCACAGTGCATTTGATGTTCTTTCTGTCTGCAAAGAACAAGGGGCTGTACATTAACATATGTAGCTTCCAGAACACACACGTATGCCACACTAAAAACTCAACTGACATTCCTAAATTGGTTGTCACCATGATTCTTCACATTGAGGATTATCCAGCAAATGCTATCCAATTGCAGAACCACATCTACCATCAGACACTGTTGCAAGTGTGGATTGGTTAAATTCAGTCAGTACCTTGCTTGTCCCACGAAGGGACATTGTGTTTGATTTGATCTGCCAGTCTTTGAGACCTATGACCTACATACTTGGCATCAGACTGGCACTAAAATTCATATAAAAACCAAAAGAACTGCAGATGCTGTAAATCAGGAACAAAAACGAAGTTGCTGGAAAAGCTCAGCAGGTCTGGCAGCATCGGAGGAGAAAACAGAGTTAACGTTTCGGGTCAAGTGAGCCTTCCTCAGAACTGATGCTGCCAGACCTGCTGAGCTTTTCCAGCAACTTCGTTTTTGTTACTAAAATTCATATACCATATTATCACTTTTGAGATGAGCAAACATCTTTATGGCTTGACAGCAGCAATTCATTCATTGATTGGCAGTTCCTCGCAGACGAGGATGACTCTCTTCCACACTCGGGGTGAGTCATTGTGGCTGTACAGACTAATGCAGCTACCGCAGGCTGATTTACACGTGGGGCAGAAGGTGGTCACGGAAGGGGTGGGTGGGGCAGCACACTCCTTTTGCTGTTTTTGTCTGGCTTCTACTTTTTCCCAACAGCAAGTCATACTGCTCATAGAATCCCTACAGTGTGGAAACAGGCCATTCAGCCCACCGAGTCCACACCGACTCTCAGACCATCCCACCCAGACCCAACCCCCTCGACGCCTTCCCAGATGCTCCTCCTCCACTTTGGACAATCTTGGGTCAGTGATTCACAGGTGTCTGTGGGATTGCAGCACTTCGCCGGTGAGGCCTTGAGGGTAACACTGAAGCACTTTCTCTGTCCACCTGGGGCCTGCCTGCCATTTCGAAGCAGGGAGTAGAGCACTTGCTTGGACAGTCTCATGTGCCTTATGTGGACAACGTATCCAGCCCATCATAGCCGATCAATGTCTTGATGCTGGCCTGTTAAGTCGTGACTTAAATGGGAAGAGCGCACTGAAAATCATGCCTCACTGTTACATCTGGTGAATTTAGGTCTTGTATGAATTCTTTCTTTTAAGCTTTCTTGGTTTTTCTTTCTCCTACAGAGAGATGGATACTTTCTGTCTACGGGTTATGCATGTCTCTTTCACTCTGCTGCTCTTGGCACTTGGCTCCTCCACGCTGTGCAGCTCAACCAATCAGAGTGGTTGTCAGGCAGTATTTCCTTATTAGATTCTCAGAGCCATTCAGTCTCTCATGCTCCCTCTTATTGTGACATTTGTTCTGTATTGCAGAGCTCAACAATATTCTGCATTTGAATTTCAAGCTGCAAAACTTTCTTGGTATTCCAAGTAAGGCAGCAGGTGTACAAATTACCCAGTGTCAACTGGGAAGGTTGTTTTTGGGGCCCTGTAATTGGAATGAGTACACTTTAAATCCTTTAATGAGGATCCATTAGTGGTGTAATGCCAGGAGCTGTGGTAATTCCAGTTCCAGTAGCATATATTAAAGCTGCTGCATTTTAAATAACTCTTTGTTGGAACGTGGGATCAAGCTAGCATGCTGCCACGGGGTGAACTGCCTCTGAGTGCTCCCTTGATGCTCCTGCGTATCTTGGGGGTCTGAAACATTGTTTTCAAAGAAATTGTGTTCATAGCAGGCTGGTTGCCTGAACACTCCAGCTAGGAATGATGGAATAGGGCCCTGTTTCCATTTGTTGGTTTCAGGAACTGAGACCATGATTTAAGACAGAAGGCTGGAGCATTCATACTGTGCTGCTAGAGAAGAAACTTTTGGTCCACTGCAAGATGAACAAATGCAAAAACTTAAAAGTCCATAACAAGTGGGCATAACGTTTAGGTGAGAGACTGGAGGTTTACAGGGGATTTTAGGAAAACGTTTTTCACCCATAGGGTGGTGGGAATCTGGAGTGCAATATTTGGGAAAGTGGTTCAGTGGGGATCTCAACCTTTTAGAAAGATCGCTTCTCATTCTTCTCAACTCCAATGAGTATAAGCTCAACTTCTGCTTGCAAGGAAATCCCTCCACATGAGATTGTTGACTTGCTCGCTGAGCTGGCTTGTTCTCATTCAGATGTTTCGTCACAATGCTGGGTGGCATCATCAGTGGAACGTCCAATGAAGCAATGTTATTCTATTCCACTTGGAATTTATACTGTCTGGTCCATTATGGTGAGTAGTTTCATGGAGAACCATGCCTCTAGGAATTCCCATGCATGTCTATGTTTGGCTTGGGCTACAATGGTTTTCCTAGAGGCATGGTTCTCCACCCATAATGACATCAACAAACATATAGAATTGGACCCCATATACAAACCCAAACAGGTCAAAACTGGAAATGACATTACTCACCATGACGGACCAGACAGTATAGATTGCAAGCAGAGTAGAATAACATCACTTCATCAGAGGCTCCACTGATGATGTCACCTCGTATGGTGACGCAACGTCTGAACGGCAAGCAAGTCAACAACCTCACCCACAACCTGAGCTACAGATCTTTGCCAAAACTTCAAATCCCTCCATATCTGGGATGAATCTAATGATCCTTCTCTGGGCCATCTCCAATGCGAGTACATCTTTCCTTAGATAAGTACTTGGATGAACACTTGTATCATAACATTCAAGGCTGTGGGATTAGTATAGGTAGGAGTGTATTTTCGGTGATACTGTGCAAAGGGCCTCTTCTATACTGTATGCTTCTGAGGGGACTAAAACTGTTCAATCTTCTAGGTGTGATCTAACTAGCACCTCATTTTCTTTGCATGTGTCAACCTTAATGTTGTTTTCTTTTTTTTTTGCTTTGCTTTCAGGTGTCAGCTGTTCGTTATTCCACTATTAAACCTTTTTATTTTGAAAGGGCCTTTTATTTCTTTACTTATCCCATTACTGCTACCATGGAGCAAAGTCAATCGAGATGTTGGTCAATATATATCCTTTACTCAACAGCATACAAAATGTGATCCTATTGCTGTGCAGTGAGCTTGCTGTTGCTATAGTGATTGCCATTAAAAATATACATTTGTTGACTGTAAAGCACTTTAGGATATTGAGAGGTTATAAAGAAAACAATAAATCCACATTTTGTAGAATTCTGCTTGGGCGTGGGGGAGGCATTTTTGCCTAGGTTTTTTGTTTCATCTTGTGAAAGGTCCCGAAAGTGCAAGAATGAAACGTGCGACAAAAGTATCTCTCGTCTCGTCTTCGCAAGTTTCATAATACGTTTAATCACATTCTATCACCTACAACTTGCTTTTAAAGTTTGAAGTGCTTCTCTCATGAGTATTGACAGCTTTTACATTTCAGCAGCGAGCCTTTTGGTGGGGAAAGGTTCCTTGCGCTCGTCATAAAAAAAAATGCAATTTCATCATGCGTTCGTTTTTGTTTAGAAACAAGAACAAAAACTTCCATCGATTGCCACAAGAGTTTTGGGACGTACTATGACCGTGAAACGTGCAATGTAAATGTAATTCTTCCATTCTAGAGCGGGTCTGCTGTTATTCGGAGTGTTAGGCATGCCTCGAGTTCATGGGCGCGTCGCCATGTTGAACAAATGGCCATCTGAGGGCGACGTGTTTGTCTGAAGGTGTCGACGGCACGACGGACGAGTAGCCGAAACAGTTAAAGAAATAGGAACAGGCAACCGGCGCTACATTCACAGAAAGCAGTGGGAGGTTGGGGACGGCAGAACTAAGGCAACGCAACTCTTGCTTTCTGTCAAGCTTGTTATCAAGCCCATCAACTTCCCCGGTGATACCGGGCACCTTTCTACCCTCACCAACACGCGAAGAGACTGCATACTGCGCATGCACGTGGAGTGGGGCGGGCGCGGGTTGCCGGCGGGGACAGACATCGGACACTGCGCCTGCGCGGAGGTGAAGTGAGTGTGGGGGGGTGTGGGAGGTGAAGTGGGTTTTGGGGAGGGGTGGGGGTGTGTGCGCTTGCGCAGAGCGAGGCTGGCCGTTAGGTGTTGGCGAAGGCAGCTGCTGGCGGCCGCGTTGAGCCGCCGACGGACGGTACAACATTTTGTGTAGGAGGCAGAGCCTTCTGGAGCGACAGGGAGGAAAAATTGTAAGAAAATAAAAATCATGTGTTTTCTAATTTCTCGCCTATCTTCTCAACGAGACCCACTTGGGTGCCCGACTCCCCCCTTCTGCTCCCCATTTTAGTTGAGGTTGTTAACAAGGTATTGTCCCACCTTTTAAATCGGTGTCATTTTTCAGCATCTCCTCAAAATAATCCTTCGCCCCACCAGTCTTGCAAACAAATCTAACAGCTCTGACCTCCCTTTATTCTCCTCCCAAGTCCTCGAGCATGCTGCCAAAATCATTAGAATATTACAGAATGGAAAGAGACCCTTCAGCCCGTCGTGCCGGCGCCAGTCATCAAGTGTCCATCTGCAATATTCTAATCCCATTTCCAACACTTGACCAGTAACTTTGCATGCTGTACTGTTTACTACCTTTAAATGTTTCGAGGGTTCCCACCTCTCGAGGGTTGGTTAAAGGCATTGAGTTCCAGATACCCAGAACCAGAGTTACAAGGTAGGCAGCATTCGGGCTCCTGGGCCTGTCTGCTCCAGGCGACTGCTTTCTCCCTTCTTTTCCTTACCCCTTTTGTCTTTTTTCTCGTCTTCCTGTTGACAGCAGCAGAGGGGAGTGGCCGGAGCAGGACGCTTGGCAAGGCAGCGGCCTGGCTTGGCAGTGGAGCCAGGGATTCCTGGTTGTGGTGGGCCCAGAGCAGAGTCTCCAGGCATTGACGAGGCAGTGTTTGAAGCAGCAGCAGTGTGCTATGCCTGGAGCAGGAGACTCCAGATGTCGGTGAGGCGGCGACTTCACTGGAGCCAAGAACTCCTGGTTATGGTGGGCCCAGAGCCAGGGACTCCAGGCATTGGTGAGGCGGTAGTGGCAGCAGAGCCAGGGACTCCTGATTTGCAGCAGGTCCGGAGCGGGGACACCTGGTTATCAGCGTGGTAGTGGTGTCAGTTCCTGATTACTGTAGGCTCGCGGCTGAGGTCTCCTAGTTGTCAGTGAGGTGGTAGCGGAGACGGGACCTCCTGGTTGCGGAAAAGTATGGGTCCACCACAGGACTCGGCATCAGCAGTCCATTGGTAGAGTGGGCCCAGAACAAACAGATGCCTGAAGAGTGGCGACTCCGTTAGTGGGTCTGATATAGATGGCAACGTGGGTGTCTTTGCTTGGCTGGCTTGGCTCAGGACTCATGGTGGAGGCAGTGGAGCGAAGATGGACTTTTTTCAGCTTTTGTCTTTTTATTCTCTTTAGTTTTCGAATAGCGCAAGATTGTGGTGACAGTTGAAGCTTTTCAACGTATTTTACCATATCATTATTGTAGAGTACAAGTGACAATAAATCATTCATAAATCATCATTCACAATCTGGATGGAAAAACGAATCCTCATCCCCTCTAAAACCCCGGCATCTTAACTTTTAAAACTGTGACCCCTCTACTAAGGGGAAAACACTTCTCCCTATGTATGACCCTCATAACCTTGTACATCTCAATGAGGTCCCCATCAGCCTTCTCTGCTCGAAGCAAAACAACCCCAACCAATTTGGTCTCATCAGAGCTGAACTGTTCCAGCCCAGGCAACATCAGGGTGAATCTCCTCTGCAGCCTGTCGTGCAATCATAGCTTCCGCATTGTGTGGTGACCAGAACCGCACGCAGTACTCCAGCCGTGGCCTAATTTACATTATGTACTGAAACAAAAGCAGAACTTGATTTCCAGTGTCTGCAGTTCTTTCAGTTTTTATTTAACATGATGTACAGCCCCATCATAATGAATAGATTCAAGAATGACTTCTCTGCTGTTTTCAGACTTGTGAACAGATGTCTCATTTCTTAGAGTTGCTCTTTCTCTGTACCTTCTCTGCAGCTGTAACATTATATTCTGCATTCTGTTCTGTTACCCTGATGTACTTCTGTAAGGGTAGGATTTGTCTGGTTAACCTGAGAAATGATACTTTTCAATGTATCTCAGTGTGCGACAACAATAAATCAAATCCTTGGTCTTGTGTTCAATATCTTGATCAATAAAGATAAGTATCCTATATCCCTTCTTAACCTAGCCTATGTCTTCAGGCCCTGTGGACTAGTGCACCAAGGCCCCTTTGATCCTCTGTACTTCTAGGGACTGACCATTCAATATGTACTCCTTTGCCTTGTTTGTCCTCCCAAAATGTATCATCCACACTTTTCAGGATTAACTTGCATTTGCCACTGTTCTGCAGTCTAAGGCTTTCATCATCATCATGATAGAATCCCTACAGTGTGCATACAGGCCCTTTGGCTCAACGAGTCCACACCGACCCTCAGAGCACATCACCCAGACCCATTCTCCGACCCACCTAACCTACACATCCCTGAACACTATGGGCAATTTAGCATAGCCAATCCACCTAACCTGCACATCTTTGGGCTGTGGGAAGAAACTAGAGCACCTGGAGGAAACCCACGCAGACACAGGGAGAATATGCGAACTCCACACAGAGTTCGGATCAAATCTGGGTCCCTTGCGCTGTGAGGCAGCAGTGCTAATCACTGAGCCACTGTGCCGCCCCTCTCCTAGCTATCTACCACACCATCAATGCTTGTCATTTGCAGACTTCTACATTCTACATTCATATTGAGACCCTTAATATACAAAGTAACAGCAATAGACCATGCACCAAAACCTGAGGTAGCCTCCTGTCACAAAGCCAATTTTGGATCCAATCTGCCACATTGCCTTAGATCCTGTAGACTCTTACCTTTTTAACCAGCCTGCCATGTGAGATCTTGTCAAAAGCCTTACTGAAGTCCTTGTAGACTATATCATCTGCACTGCTTTCATCTACATACATAGCTCAAATCAGTTTCATCTTTAACTCAATTTTTGAATGTCCATCATGATACAGAAACAGCTGTTATCAGTCACAAATCTCACCCCAGGTGACTGGCAACAGTAAACATTCCATCTTGGTCTGTCAACTGCATTTATCATCCTTCTCCATATCTCTCTGCCATTATTTTGAATGTTTGGGTCTGTAATCACATCTTATTCCTATCAGTATCACTTGCAACAGTTCCTCTACCCATTCCTCCACCCTTACCTGTACTGCCCCTATCCCGTACAAATGTTTATCCTTCTCCCACTCCTTTTCGTCATTTGCACATTGCAACAGCTAAAAACGCAGCATTTGTTATCATTTGCAAATTAATGACATTTCGCTGTACCTCAACACGTTCCTTCAGTTCTTCCACTATCCCTAAATCCCTTGCCTGACATCTTTTACTGCGGAGCAGAAAATTCTTCTGGTTATTCATTTAGAGGGGAACCAAAGCAATTGTCCTTGATCCCTGCCATTCTACTCGCTAGCTGCTGATTCCATCCCTTTGAGAAAAATCTGGGGCTGAAGAAGATGTAGCAACCATAGTGTTATAGTTGACCCTGAGATCAGCTTCTGCCCTTAGATCTATGCCATCGCTAAGAACACATGCTTCTGTCACTGTGGCATCACCTGAATTTAACTCTGCCTCAGCTCTTGCTAAACACCTATTCTTGTCTTTGTTACCTCTAGATTTGAAGGCTCCAATGCACTCTAGTTGGCCTATTACATTCCAACCTTCATAACATAAAGTCATCCAAACACTGCTGCTTGATCCTTAAAAACCCCACATCCCCTTAGTCAATTCCAGGCAAATTGACCCAGTTAAACAACAACTGAGTTGTGATATTCTTTTTGTTTACTAAGCCATCCATGGTGTCATTCCTCCCTAGATCTGTAATTTTCTGTAGAGCCTCAAGCGTCCAAGATATGTGTTCATATAATTCTAATTTCTTGAACACCTCTGATTTTGATTGTTCAATGATTTGTGGCTGAACTTTCAAGAAGAAAAATCCTGCTGGACCTTATCCTGTCCAATCTAGATGTGCAGATGCATCTGTTTGTGACAGTATTTCCAGGAGTGACCTCTCCACAGTAGTGTCCACAATTGACCCCATGACTCTTTATTCCCTTAACTGTGATTTAATAGGTTTCTACAATAAAGTTAACACTACTAAAATGATCTTGTAGAATGAAATGCCTGATATTGATTCCTCATACTGCCAAGGCGTCCAACCTTCTTTGAAGTAAGAATCAATGGATGGATTAGCATCGTTAATATTTTGTGCATTATCTCCTGCATGTGAACCTCCTTACCTACAAAAGCTGAGTGAATATCTTGAAGTTGGTGAGGTGTATCTAAATTTGATTGCTTGGATAATAGTGTTACAGTGACTTAAGTAACAAATGCTGTAGATGCAGCATATTCCATTTTTCTTTGTTCCATCTGAGTGAACTACTTCTATTGTCACCAAGGTTTTAGCAGTGGTATGTACTGCTCAATGGGGATGGGCCATGGAAAAGAATCATTCGTTCTTTTTTCTTCAAGGGCTTTGCAGCTCTGTGTAAATGTCTGCTCCTACACCTTATGTCTTCATTTTGCACAGAAAAACAAAGTAAGTTGCTGCATGTGAACTCCCGAAGATTGAGTATGTTTGAAACATACAAAAAAGAATAGGTCACTCTTCCTTTAAACCTGCTCTGCCAATCATAAAATCATGGTTGAACTAATTTTAACTTCAACTCTACATTTCTGCATATTCAAATCCAGTCTAATAAAGCAGCAACCTTTAGGGCCTTTTCTCAAAGTTATTTATCAGCTAAGTGTTCTTTTATGCATAGAATTCAAAGTTCAAGAAAATGTAGATAAAGTTACAAGCTTCGGTCGCATTAGATCAATAAAAAGAAACTAAACTGCTGGTGCTACTGGTCTTAAAAACAAATTGCTGGAAACTCAGCAATTTCTGTTTTTGTTTGTTAATTATCCACAACTTATTTGCAACATATATTGTGATTGTTTAGTCACAGTTAACACTAACATTGGGAGAAAAATAAGGGAGGATAGGCTGTAACCTTAACACACCACTGTGTTCCTTGGCCAACATTTCTGTCACAGGCCTCCTGCAGTGCTCCAGTGAGCCTCAGTGCAAGCTCAAAGAACAACATCTCATTTTCCACTTAGGGACCCTGCAGCCTCTAGGATCTAACATCGAGTTCAATCCTTCCATGTTTTTTACCCACCTCACACCCAGTACTTCTATGACATGGGTTGGTTTTAGCACAGTCTGTCATTCTCACGTACTCCTTGGCCGATTATTACATTATATGGGTTGCACTCAGTACAACTGTCCCATTTTCTCCTACTCTTAGATCTTGATATCTCTTACTCAGTTTTTCTTCTGTCCTCGCTTTCATTCCATAATCTCCTATGTTTGCTTACTCCATTCATATCTCTTTTTCTGGGTTCCATCTCCACCTTTCTGCTCACCTCTTCCCTTCCCCAACTTCAGCTTCAGCATAAATACCACTTTCTCCTAGCTGCTAACAGTCTGACGAAGAGTCATTGGACTCAAAACAGTAAACTCTGCTTTCTCTGTACAGCTGCTGCCACACCTGCTGAGTTTCTGCAGCAATTTCTGTTTTTGTTTCAAACCTCAGTTTCTGCAGTTTTTTTTAACCAAATTACTTATGTTTTCTTAGTAGCCATCTGTTTTCCAATCGATTGAATTTATATGCAAAGCTTGTAAAGGGCAATACAGATGACCAAAGATGAGGGAAGGAGCGTATCTTCATCTTCATTGCAAGGTTTTGCCCCATTTCATCTCTGACCTTTTTCTTTAGTGCACCAATCCTTCCTTGTAGTCTTGGATTGTCGCTTTCTATAAACTCAGCAGACCAGACCTAGATATTTTCTAATCAACCTGCCTGATTCAGAGGTAAGGACACTAGCACTGCGCCTTAAGAGCCTTGACCAGCTCATCCATTTTTCTATATAACATATTTTTCTAATCAGCTTGTTCAGAGATTTTTTTTAAAAATAGAATCCCGACAGTGTGAAAACAGGCCACGGTGCTATCCTCTACTTCAACCTGGACCAGAGATAGTAGGAACTGCAGATGCTGGAGGATCTGGGATGGCCTCAAGCCTCA
>NW_025970836.1:60-11472 GCF_021869965.1 Rhincodon typus | reverse complement strand
CCTCTATCCGCCTCCCACTCTCTCCCTATTTATTTCAAAACCCCCTTCCCCTCCCCCTTTTCTGATGAAGGGTCTAGGCCCGAAACGTCAGCCTCTCTGCTCCTATGATGCTGCTTGGCCTGCTGTGTTCATCCAGCCCTGCACCTTGTTGTCTCGGATTCTCCAGCATCTGCAGTTCCTATTATCTCTGGTTTCATAATGACATGGGCTCCTTTTAGCACAGTCACCCAACCTCACATTCTCTAAGACCCATTCTCACAATATGTGAGCTGCATTCGGGACAGCTCACCCATTCTCTCACTTCTCTTATTGTCAATCATTCAGCTTTTCATCAATCCTGGCCCACCAGCGCTAACGTCCTTATTTACCTCCCCCTTTCATAGTCCTGTCTCTCTCACTGTCTCTCTCTCTCTCTCTCTGTGATCTGTTACTACTCACCTCTCAACTTCCTGCCCCCTCTACCACTACCCCCTCACCCAAGTATGGCTTTAGCATAAATACCACATTTTCCGAGCTACCATCAGTTCCGAGGAAGGGTCACTGTGCCTCAAACATTAACTTTGCTTTCTCTCCACTGATGTTGCCAGACCTGCTGAGTTTCTTCTTCAATTTTGGTTTTTGTTTCTGATTGTATTAAGGTGCCTGCTGTGTAATATGGAGAACTTGGTGCAAAGCTCTTTTTACTGACAGCTCAGTGTGAAAAGGAGGATGTCTGGATGAAATACAAATATTCCCTGTGGCTTTCCGCAGCCATGTAGTCCAAAGGAACACATGACGCATCATCAGCTTGGACAGAGACAGGTCAAACAACACTGCACTCCATAAACATGGAGATCCAAGGGGAAATGTCAGGATTTGGTGGGGGTCTATCTGGGATCTGAGGGAAGGGATTTGCGGTGAACACTGAAGGAATCTGAGGGTATATTAAGGGGTCCTAAGGACTCCAATGGAGATTGGAGAAAGAGTTTGGGAAATATGGATAGGTAAAGAGATCTGAAGGGGACCTGAGGAGTAATTAGTGGATCTGAGGTGGATTGCTGAGCATTCTGAAAGGGATTAGATGGGGTTATGAGAGAGAAGGTGGGGATTTGTTGAAGATCTGATGGGGATCTGCAGAGGGAGTGGGATCCGTGAATCTCAGTGCGATTTTATAAATCCCAAACACGGCTGAAAAGAGGGTTACGTGAAAGTTGAATGTGAGTCAGAGGTATAGAGACTGACTGCAGTGGGGTGAAGATTCAACTTGATCCAGGGGTTTAAATGCCAAACCACCCCCCACTAAGGGGTGAAGAGAGCTCGAATGATAGGGCTGGCTGTTGTAACCCATGTACTTTTCTGGCTGCTCGGTAGGAAGGACATTTAGTGCCTGCTTACAACCACCTACAATCCAACCCCACAACCAAAGATATATTTCCCCCCCCAACCCTATCTGCCTTCCGTAGGGACCACTCTCTCCGCAACTCCCTCATCCACTTCACACTCCCCACTAGCCCCACTACCCCCAGCACCTTTCCCTGGAACCGCAGGAAGTGCTACACCTGCCCCTACACCTCCCCCCCTCACCCCCATCCCAGGCACCAAACAATCCTTTCACATCAGACAGAGGTTCACCTGCACATCTACCAAAGTAGTCTACTGCATCCGCTGCTCCCGATGTGGCCTCCTCTACATCGGGGAGACCAAGCGGAGGCTCGGAGACCGCTTTGTGGAGCACCTGCGCTCCATTTGCAACAAACAACACCTTCCAGTCGCGAACCATTTTAACTCCCCATCCCCCTGTGACATGTCCATCCTGGGCCTCCTCCAGTGTCACAGTGACGCCACCCACAAACTGGAGGAGCAGCACCTCATATTCCACCTCAGGAGCCTACAGCCCAATGGCCTAAACATGGAATTTACCAGTTTTAAAATTTCCCCACCCCAGCCTCATCCCATGGCCAACCCTCCCTCTCACCCCCACCTCCATGTCCTGACACAACCTGCCCATCTTCTCTCCCACCTATCCATACCCCCCACCTCACTGACCAATCCCTATCACTGCCTACCTGCACTCACCTATCACTATCCCACCTACTTTCCCCAGCCCCACCCCTCCTCTCTATTTATTTCTGAGCTCCCATCCTCCTCCCCCATTTCTGAAGAAGGGTCCCGACCCGAAACGTCAACTTTCCTGCTCCTCTGATGCTGCCTGGCCTGCTGTGTTCCTTCAGCTCCACACTGTGTTATCTCTGCTTATAACTTGTTACCCTCATAGCACCACTAAACACACATTTATTGGGCAGAGCTGGAGCCAGGGCCAGAATCTGGTCCTTTTTCCTGTCCCCATCAGATTGTCACCAATCCCAAACACTGCCATTCCCTCCCAGAATCCCGGCTGGCACCGGACACCAGGCAGTATTATCATCATGGAAATGAACATAACCCCAGTGCTCAACGATGTTCCTCACTATAGCAACAAGAAACAGAACGTTGGATTGAGCATTTAATGTCATAAAACATTCCAAGCGCAGAGCTCCCCCATTATCTTCAAGTCATTTGTGACACAATGGAAGGTGCCATTCAGCCCATCAAGGTTATGCTTTCTCTCTGTCACTCAATCCAGTTTTGTTCCATTCTCCTGAGAGTTTATTCCCCCTGAGATGCCTGTTTGATTTCCTTTTGGAATCATTCACTGTCCCTGCTCCCACCTCAGCCCTGAAACACGAGCAGTCAGTTCCAGCTCAGGATCACTCATAAGGTTACACAGAAAGAGGCCATTCAGCCCAGTGAATCCCTGCTGATGTTTACATTCCAATTGAACCTCCACCTAAATTTTATGAATTAAATCTACCAATTATAATCCTCTATCTGTCTCCCACTTTGTGTTTTTTCGGCTATTGATGCAATTCATTTCAGCTACTTGCTGAGGGAGTGAGGGCCACACTCTTACTGCTCTATCCCTGGATGAAGATGTGTCTCCCGAATTCCTGATTGGAATCTAGTTCTGCTCTTCCTCATGAGAGCAGTAATGTTCTCTCTGTTTCCCCTCGATCAAAACCTGTCACAATTTTAAAGACATCTGTTAGGTCACCGCTTAGTTTTCTTTCTTCAAGAGAAAATAAACGCAGTATTCCAATCTTTAATGGTCTGCATAATTACACATTCTGGTTATCATTCTTGTAAATCTTCTCCACACCGTATCCACTGCCTCTGTCTGCTGTGTGTAATTTGGTACCCAGAACTACATTCAGTACTGTCTGTCATCTATCCAAGGTTTGTTACAGGTTAAGCATAACTTTTTTTCAATTCTATTCCTCTAAAAATAAAGTCTAGTGTTTGGATTTCTTCCTCACGTTCTTGCTGGTACAACACTTTGTGATTGGTGTATTTGTATCTGAGATTGCTTTCTCCCTCGACCCCACATAGACTTGCACCAGCTCGGCGAGCCAACCAACCTCAACACCCACAACCCAAGATACAGATCTACTCCAAAACCTTAGAGACTTGCACCTTCCAAGTAATAAGTGACTGTCCTATTCTTCAAACTGAAGTGCACAACTTTACACTTATCGGCTTTGAACATCATCTGCAAATTATTGTCAATTCTTCAAATTTATTAATGTCTTCTTGTAATTTGTTATGATCCTCCTTTCTCTGTTATCTCCTCAAAATGTTCACAAAGTTCATTTAAGTAAAATCTTCCCCCTTGGAATATCCCAAACTATTCAACATGAAATATTTTTGTGTAAAAATCCTGTTCCTCACGCAATGGGCCTCCGTCAGGAGGGGGCGCAGATAAGGGAGGGTGACGAGCAGGGAGCACAAGCCATTGTGCTGGGCCTCCAGAAGCATGGCAACATGGAGCTCAGCCCATCGGCCTGTTGTCACACTTTGCAATCCTCAGTTATCTGTCTTTCTTCCACACAAGGACAATGGGGGAGGGGTACAGACTCGCCAACTCTCTACGGACCCCTGAAGGTAGCTCCACATTGCTCCCATTGGATCATACTGTTCAGAAGAGGCCCTTCAGCCCATTGAGACTGTACCCCCAAACATTCATCAAATCTCCACAAGTCCCACTTTCCCACACTAGGCCCATAACCTTAAATGGTACAATACTTCAACTGTTTATCCAAGCACTTCTAAAAAGTTGTGAGGTTTCCCGCATTGATATTCTCCCAGACAGTGCATTCCAGACCCCCAGGCCCCCCAGACCCCAGGCCCCCAGACCCCTCTGGGTGAAAATGTTTTCTTCAAATCTGCTCTAAACCTCCTGCCTTTCACATTAAAACTATGTCCCTTGTGATGGGATAGGATTCTGCAGTCAGAAATTTTTATTGGACCGTCATGTAGAATGTAGAACATAGAAATGTACAGCACAGGAACAGGCCCTTTGGCCCACAATGTGGTGCCGAACATGACACTGCCATTTGTCCATTTCTCTCCATTCCTTGCAGATTCATGTTTATCTGAAAGTCCCTTAAATGCCCCTATCACATCTGCCTCCACCACTACCCCTGGCAGCACATTCCACATTCCTAGCACTCTCTGTGTAAAAAAAACTTGCCCCTCACATCGCTTTTGATCTTTCCCCCTCTCACTTTAAATGCATTTCAACTCTGAGAAAGATTCTGACCGTCAACCCTATGTATGCATCTCATAATTTTATAGACTTCTATCAAGTCTTTCCTCAGCCTCTCTGCTCCAGAGAAATCAACCCGAGTTTTTCTAGCCTCTCGTTATAGCTCATACCCTCTAGTCCAGGCAGTATCCCGGTAAACCTCTTCTGCACCCTCTCCAAAACAATCTATTGTCACAATCCTGGTCTAAACAACCAATGTCATCATCATTTTTACTCAGAGTCGTCCTTTATGTGGTGAGGGTAGAAACAAGTTGAATCTTTGAAAGTGAAATTCATTGGCCCACATGGAAAGGTTAGTCGAGTGTCTTTGTCTGAAAAATATTCCTGATCTTGAGAAGAAACATTGGTTATGTCACATAAACATGTTGAAATAGTGTGATCGCAGGGAAGAGGGTAGAAACATAGAAGATAGGAGCAGGAGGAGGCCATTCTGCCCATCGAGCCTGCTATGCCATTCTTCACAATAGCCGAATCCTGCTTTCTCTCCATAAACTTTGATCCCATTCGCTCCCAAGTGCTATATCTAGTCGCCTCTTGAATACATTCAATGTTTTGCCATCAACTACTTCCTGTGGTAAGGAATTCCACAGGCTCACCACTCTTTGGGTGAAGAAATATCTTCTCATCTCCGTCCTAAATGGTCTATCCTGAATCCTCAAGCTGTGACCCCTGGTTCTGGACACACCGACTATCGGGAACATCCCCCCTGCATCTCCCATGTCCAGTTCTGTTAGAATTTTATAAGTTTCTATGAGAGCCCCCCCTCATTCGTCTGAATCCTAGTGAAGACAACCCTGACCTGGTCAATCTCTCCTCATATGTCAGTCTCACCATCCCTGGAATCAGCCTGATAAACCTTCGTTGCACTCCCTCGAGAGCAAGAGCATCCATCCTCAGAAAAGGAGACCAAAACTGCACACAATATTCCAGGTGTGGCCTCACCAAGGCCCTGTATAACTGCAACAACACATCCCTGCTCCTCTTCTCAAAATCTCTCACAATGAAGGCCAACATACCACTTACCTTCTTTACCAATTACTGCACCTGCATGCCTACCTTCAGCAACTGTGTCGAGTAATGAAGGATGACAGAGACAGTATAAATGAGGTGGGAAGAAAGGTAGTTAGTGCTGAAAGCCAACCTTTTATAATTCGACTGGCTAATATCGGAACAGTTTAATACTGTGCTGTCATACCTAGGGGGAGGAGAACAGGAGGATATTGTAACAAGAACAGAACAGAATTGCAGTCCATGTAATGACAAGGCCTTGTGTTGGAGTTGGGATAAGGATATGGGACAAGATGCTCAGGCCCTAACATTATTGAACTTGATATTGAGTTCTGCTCCCAAGATAACCCATCATCAGCAATGAATGGTTCTCATTAGCAGCTATTGATATCTCCAGCCTGACCTCTGTCTATCAATCACTGTTCTCTCTTTCTCCAATCTCCATCTCTACCTATCATTTACTCCTCCCCTATCCCCCACCACATCTTCTGCATATATACAAACCTTTTCCCAGCTACAGTCAGGTCTGAAGAAGAGTCACCAGACCTGAAACATTAACTCTGTTTTCTCTCCAAGATGCTGCCAGACCTGCTGAACTTCTCTGGTTTCCAGCTTTTGTAGTTCATTTTTTTTGTTTAGGATGATATTGAAAGACTGGTTAGAAGAACAAGGCAATCTATAGTGACACATAGGAACAAAGAAGTAGGCCATTCAGCCCCTCGAGCCTGTCCCACCATTCAATGAGATCATCGCTGATCTGTGGCTTGACCCCATATACCTGCCTTTGGTACCGTCCCTTAATACCGTTGCTTAACAAAAATGTATCTCTCTTGGATTGAAAATTAACAACTGATCCAGCATCCACTGCAATTTGTGGGAGAGAGTTCCAAATCCCTCCTACCCTTTGTGTGTTGAAGTGTTTCCTAACATCTCTCCTGAACGATCTTGCCCTAATTCTCAGACTATGTCCCTAGTTCTGGAATCCCCAATGAGGGGAAATAGTTTATCTTTATCGACCCTGTCTTTTCCTGTTAATATCCTGAAAACTTTGATCAGATCACCCCTTAACCTTCTAAATTCTAAAGAAACCAGTCCTGATTTGTATAACCTCTCCTCATAAGGTAACCTCTGATGTCCTGGTATCATTCTTGTAAACCTACATTGTACCCCCTCCAGGCCAATATATCCCTACCAAGGTGTGGTGCCCAGATCTGCTCACAGTGCTCCAAGTGGGGTCTAACCAGGGTTTTGTACAACTGCAACACAACACCTGCATCCTTGTACTTCAGTCCTTGAGACATAAAAGCCAGCATTCTATTAACTTTCTTGCTTAATTTCTGTACCTGCTCATGCCATTTTAAAGATCAACGCATCTGAACCGCCAAGTCTCATTGGACATCGACTGTATTTACCTTCATACCATTGAGAAAGTACATAGAAACACAGAAGATAGGAGCAAGATGAGGCCATTTGGCCCCTCAAGCCTGCTCCGCCATTCATCATGATCACGGCTGATCTATCTTATCTCCGTACAAAATGAATAACCACACTTGCATACATTGAACTCCATCTGCCACAGATTTTTCCCAGACACTCATTCTATCAACATCCCTTTGTAATGTTACATTATCCTCTACATTGTCGACAATGCTGCCTAACTTTGTATCATTAGCAAATTTGGATATACAGTCATTGAGTCACACAGCATGGAAACAGACCCTTTGGTCCACTTGTCCATGCTGACCAAGTTTCCCAAACTAAACTAGGCCCACTTGCCTGCACTTGGACTATATCCCTCCAAACCTTTCCTATTCATGTGCCTGTCTAAATATCTTTTAAATGTAACTGGGAGAGGGGGAGTGTGCAGTGGGATCTGGGTGTCCTTGTGCACCAGTCGCTGAAGGTAAGCATTGCAGGTGCAGCAGGCAGTAAAAAAGGTAAAGTTGTGTTGGCCTTCATTGCGAGAGGATTTGAGTACAAGAGCAGGGATGTCCTGCTGCAGTTATACAGGGCCGATGTGAGACCACACCTGGAATATTGTGTGCAGGTTTGGTGTCCTTATCTGAGCATTAGCAGAATGCAGTGAAGGTTTACCAGACTGATTTCTGGGCTAGTGAGGCTTACTTATGAAAACAGACCTGATCGGTTAGGACTATATTCACTGCATTCAAAAGATTGAGGGGCGATCTCATAGAAACCTTTAAAATTCTGACAGGGTAGACACAGGAGAGATGTTCCCAATGACTGGGGAGTCCAGAACCAGGGGTCACAGTCTAAGAATACGGGGTAAGGCACTTAGGACTGAGATGAGGAGAAATGTCTTCACCCAGAGAGAAGGGCTGGTTTTGGAATTCACTGACGCACAGTAAGTGGTTGGATCGAGGGGACTGAGCTGGATGATCAGCCAGGATCACACTGAATGGCAAAGCAGGTTGAAAGGGCCAAGTGGCCTCCTCCTCTTTTCTGTGTTTCTGTGGGTGTGGGCCCTAGCCCACAGTGTGCCCTCTGGAACTGGAGGATTATTAGAAGGTGATGCAGCTTCTTTTGCTACAACAGCTGGCTGACCTGCTTAAAATTGTAATGTTTTGGTGCTGAGTACTGTCTTGTGGTGTTGTTGCTGTGTGGACTGAGCCAGTTTGGGTTTGCACGCTAGCCTGCAGCTGGGAACACATTGTGAGTTTTGGATTGAGTGAATGTCTCAGGGAGAGGATCACACAGACTGCCCACACCTCAGGCTGTGGCAATGCGTGTGAGCCAGGCAGTGAGACTGATACATCCAGCACACATGACTTTAATTTTCCCTTCCTGCAGCAAACAAACACCACACTCACAAACAGAGAAAAATTCACTCTTCGTCATCTCCCGTGGAAGGTGGGGAGCTCCCAGATGTTCACGGCTGTATGGCCTGGAACAATGGGAATTAAACATAATCCCTGCTGCCATTCTCCTCCTTGGGATTTCACTGCCTTCTCCTGTTAACACCTTTCTTGTGACAGCACAGCAGAAGGCCATTCAGCCCACTGTGTCTTCACTGACCCTCAGTAATCTCCTCTCTCCGCTCACCGCTCCTGTTTGCTCTGATCTCCCCGAGTGATGTTGTGCCCACCACACTCAAGGGGGGCGCAAGGTAGGAGGCAGTGGCGGGCAAAGGGGAGGAGTGGGAAGAGGGAGAGGGAGAGGGAGAGGGAGAAGGGTGGAAGGGGTGGGGGCGAGAAGCAGAGAGGGGAGAGTGGATAGAGGAGGGAGAGGAAAGGGGAGGGAGGGGACAGGAGGGACTGAAGGAAGAGAGGGAGGGAAGGGGGAGAGGAGACGAGAGAGGGGAGGGGAATGAGGGAGCAAAGGTGGGGGGGAGGGTGAAGAGGGGGAGAGGGTGACAGTCCCTGATCAATCCCATGTCCTGCCACAAGTGCAGACAATGTGGTATGGGACAGCTGCTGAACAGATACCACCAACATCCACAACTCTTCCATGGAAGGATCTAGAAGCAAAGATTTTGTTCCTGACAGGGCACTGACCAGCCTGTACTCCTGTCTCTGCTGGATAACAGCACCCTCCTGCACCCCACTTCAACCCGAACCCAAACCCTGACACAGCTCATGCTGAGGGTAGACCCTTTATTCGATTTCTGTCCTGCATCTCTCCTGTAGCCCCCACCCCCTGCCTCAGAGCTCTGCCTCTGCAAACGTTACCCTCCCATTGCCTCTGGGCACCGTCCCAGAGTGTGCTACCTCTCATCAGCAGCTCTCTAAATATATACATCAGGGAAGGTGATTTCTCAATGGGATTATTGCTGGACTGTCAATGCAGAGACCCAGGTATTGTTCTGGGGACTCAGGTTCAAATCCCACTCACAGCAGATGGTTGAAATTTGAATTTGATAAAAGTCTGGAATTAAGAGTCTAACGAAGACCATAAATCCATTGTTGATTGACAGAAAAACCCATCTGGTTCATTAATATCTTCAGGGAGGGAAACTGCCATTCCTACCTGGACTGGCCTACATGTGACTCCAGACCCACAGCAATGTGAGTGACTCTCACCTGCCCTCAGGGTAATTAGGGATGGGTAATAAATGCTGCCCTGGTCAGCGACAACCTCAGCCTGTGAATCAATAAAAAATACTCAGCAATGACAATTAGAATCTAGCCGAACCACATGGGTTACAACCACTGTATCCCCAAGGGCACTGTCTCTGCCCATCTCAGTCTTGCCCCTCTTCACTGGCAGATGCACCTATCAGTGTCATCCCACTGTGTATCCATACCCCTGGTCTGCCCCATCCCATCCCCTTAGACTGTGTCATTCTTATAGCTCTCAGGGGAGATTCTCGGAGCTTCGGGACAGGGGCATGTGGGGATCCTGCTGGTGGGGAAAGGGCTGCCGCCTGGTGGACGTTGAAGGGATCCACATGGAAGGGACACCCTCATTTCCCACCCAAGGCTTCAGCAGGGTAGCCAATCCAGTCTCCCCTCTCTCCAAGAAGCTCTCTTATAGGCTGCCCGGAGTAGCTGCATGGTCAGCTGACAGGAGCTTTCACCAATGAAACCCTTTCCCCTGCCTTGTGATCGCGAGTGTACCAATCACTCACTGGGATCTTACAGTTTAATTGTCAATTTGTGGGAACTGGCCAAAACACCAAGGTGGGGCATTCAGGAGGGCACAGGATAATTATTTGAAAAAAAATACAGTGCCAGGGTACGGGGCAAAAGGCAAGGGACTGGTACCAGGTGGTGACGGTCATTTAGTGAGCCAGTGCAGGTACAATGGGCTGAATGGCCTCCTGTGTGCTGTAAGAGCTCTGTGATTCTGAGAGTGTCACACAAACCCTGCTCCACCATCAGGAAAGGCATGATATGGTTTAACCTGGGCCTGGCCTATATGTGACTCTGACAAATGTCTGACTGAAATCTGAGTCAAAGAAGCTGGCGTTCAGAGTGTGAATATCTCAGGCAGAACATTCTGGAAACAGAGAGTGTGTGGGCACACAGCCATCAAACAGCAGGAGGTTACACATTCTCTTTGCAATTGAAGAAGGAGAAAGCTCTGACCAGGAAGAGACTGAGGAAAGCAGCTTTCATCGAGGTTCAGCATTGGTGACTTTATACATTCACATTTTCTCTGCAGCCCACCACACCCAAAATATTGCACTACATCTCCCTCGCAAAACAAACTGTTCCTTCACAAAGATGAACACACATTTGGAAACCGTTACTCAGGCTGCAGGACAGTTAAATCATTTCCAATTCAGCTTTTATATTCAACCAGATCTCTGACTTTCTTTTGCAGAGAATTCACAAAAATCAAAACAAGTCCTTGGCCTGTATCAATGCCCAAACTAATCTCACTGCCCCGTGCTGTCCCCGTTATAGAATATCCTTTTATTGTCACGTGTACTCCAGGACAGGAGTACAGGGGAACTTTGAAAAGTTTCTACACCAGCTGCCTTTAGTGGCGCCATCTTCGGTACAATAATCTAGGTACAAATCTTGGAACAAAAGAGAAGTAAAAGGGAAAGCAGTAGCATTACGTGCAGTGTCTAAAATATAAATTGGAAATAAGATCATTATAACATAATTAAAGGATTGACATTACAGTCTGGTCAAGAGTTTCAAATAGCAACAGCTCAGCACCTGATATGACCACCCGCCCCAGGCCCCAGTCCAACACCTGTCCCACGCCGCTCCAACCCGACAGTCCAACCTGTACCGGCACTCAACTGCACCAAGGTAAGGTACACTGCCCCGGGACTCCCTTCCCCTCGCGCTGCCCCGGGACTCCCTTCC
>NW_025970835.1:0-11472 GCF_021869965.1 Rhincodon typus | reverse complement strand
CAGGGGCCAGTAATCACTGCCAAAAACACAGGGGCCAGTAATCACTGACATATGCACACAGTCCAGTAATCATCGGCATATGTGCAAGAGCTAGTAACACACTAGCTGTTAACTACTGACGCGTACACAGGGACCGGATATCACTGGCATATACACAGTGCTGATAATCATTTTTGTGTAGACAGCAGCTATTAAACACCTGATATATACACAGGAGCTGGTATTCCCTGACATATACACATGGGCTGGTAATCACTACCATATACATAGGACCTGATTCTTTGCAAAATTGTCTTGTGGCTGGAATGATAACTCAAATACAACATAAAGCAGGACAAATGAGTTACAAAAGGGACTAAGAAGTACTGTATGAAAGAGTAAAGGGTTAGGAGGGTCTGAGTCCGAGGTAACACAACGTGGTCTCCAGCAGATTTACGGCATCTTTGTGCTAACACAGGAAGCCTGCTTCAAAAAACTACCTAAGTGAGCTCCAGGTGCAAATAGCCACTTAAGATTATGTTGTTGTCACAATAAACATAAGCCTGGATCTAATAACAGCAGAAACAAAATATACCTGGATGTAGTGTTCCCAAAAGATAGGGAAGGAAGGACAAGATGGGTGGCTGTAAAGATTAAGGAGAATCTTATGGTGCTGGAGAAAGAGGATCCCTGGAGGGGTCAGTGCCTGAATCTGTTGAGCTATTATGCAGCAGAATAGTTGCATAGACCATAATCTGGCCGCAAAAATATAGAGGAGTAAACTTGCAGGGATATTGCAGCAAGGTGCAAAACTGTAGAGCCAAGACAACTGATATTTATTGATGAGTATGTTACCAGCCTAAAAAGGAAGATGTTGCGGGGTCTACTACTGGGCAATGAAGTTAGTTTGCTTTTCTCCATTCTTCCAGGGGACGTGGATGCTGCTGTGGGCTGGAGTCACATGTAGGCCAGACCGGTAAGAATAGCAGATTTCTTTCCCTAATTCAATGCATTTTTAAAACAGTTGAAAAACTTCATAGTTATCATTAATGAATCTAGCTTTCCCTCCAAATTTACTAATTAAACTTAATGGGATTTGAACCCATGTCCCCAGAGCCCAGTGTAGCTCCAACAATACTCGAGACATTTGACACTATCCAGGACAAAGCTGGTGTTGTGTGCTAGGACCACTACTTTTGATGCATTTTATACACAGCATCATTTCATAATTTGCGGGTGATGCAAAACACGGAAATACTCAGAACTATGAGTATGATGATGACAGATTTCAAAAGGACATAGGCTGGTGGGAAGGGTGCATACATGGCAATTAAAATTTAATAAAAAGAAATGTGAAGTTGGACATTTGGTTGGAAGAATTAAGGAAAACAATATATGGAGCACAGTATTTTTTATTAATTCATGGGACGTGGACATTGCCGGCTAGATCAGCATTTATTACTTATCCTTAACTGCCCAGACGGCAGGTGAGAGTCAACCACATCGCTGTGGATCTGGAGTCACATGTAGGCCAGACCAGGTAAGGATGGCCATCTGCCATGGTGGGATTTGAACCTGGGTCCCCAGAACATGACCTGGGTCTCTGGATAAACAGACCAGTGATAATACCACGAGGCCAAATAGTTCCCAGGAGATTCTAAAGGAGGAACAGAAATAAATGTTCAATAGTTGTTGGAGGTGATACGGCAGGTTTACAAAATGGTTTAAAGGACAAATGCCATGGGATGCTAAAATTGAGGCATAGAATCCAAAACAAGGAAGCTACATTGGAGTTTTATGAAAATCTAGTTTTGTCTCAATTGGAATACTGTGTATTGCAGTTAGAAAGGACACGAAGGCATTGCAGAAGGTGCAGAATAGATTAACGAGGGTTGTTCCAGGAATGAGGAATTTCAGTTACATTACAAGTTGGAACGGTTTTCCTTAGGGAGGATCGAGAGAAAATTTGATAGAAGTGTTTAAAATTATGAGGCACCCAGACTGATTAGATAGAGAGAAACTGCTTCCATTGCTGGAAAGACTGAGAAATAGTACCCAAAGTGACATGAGGAAAATCTGTTAAAAGCTGAGGAATTAGAATCTGAAGTGCAGTGTCTGAATGTGTGGTGAAAATACACACAAATGGGGGCTGTAGTAACAGAATTGAAAAAGCGTCACCAAATTTGCGAAAACACACAGGGACTGCTAATCTCTGTAATATATACGGGGGCTGCTAATCTCTAATATACATAAGGGCAGCTGATCTATGTAATATACAGAGACTCTGCTAGCCTCTATATGAAACACAGGGACATCTAACATTTGTAATATACTCACAGGGATTGAGATATCTAAAGTATCCAGGCTCTGCTAATCTCCATATGATATATTTCAGAGAAGGGTAAAAGTAATAAGGTAGTGATAGTAGGGGATTTCAACATCTCTAACCTTAACTGGGATAGTAATAGTGTGAAATTTTCAGACGGAGTGGTGTTCTTAAAATGCATCTAGAATGTTTTTTCAATCTAGTACGTCATAATCATAGAGATCTACAGAACAGGGAAAGGCCCTTCGGACCATCACATCTGTGCCCCCCCCCCAAATAAGCACCTAAGTATTCTTATCCCATTTTCCAGCAATTGGCCCATAGCTTTGTATTGCTCAGTGCACATCTAAATACTTATTCAATGTTATGACAGTTTTTTTTGTCTCTACCACGTTTACAGACAGAGAATTCCAGATTCTCTTTATCCCCTGAACTTTCTGCCCTTATCTTAAATCAATGCCCCTGGTAATTGATTCCTCCATCAAGGGGAAAAGATTCTTCCTGCCTGTCTGTCTATGCCCCTCATAATTTTATACATTTCAATCATGCCACCTCTCAATCTCCTCTGCTCCATGGAAAACAACCCCAGTCTGTCCAATCTCTCTTCATGACTGAAACTCTTTAGCCCAGGCAACATCCTGGTAAATATTCTCTGCACCCTCTCCACTGCAATCACATCCCTCCTACAATGCGGATTTCAGAACTGTACACAATACTCTAGCTGTAGCTTAACAAACATTCTATACAGTTCCAGCATAACCTCCCTGTTCTTAAACTCTATGCCTCGACTAATGAAGGCAAGTATAAAACAAGCAAGTCTAGGGCTCTTGTGAAGCAGTAGTAGTGTCCTTATCTCTGAACCAGATTGCTTGGGAAGTGATGGCTTAGCATTATTATTATTAGACTATTAATCCAGAAACTCAGCTAATGTTCTAGGGAATCCCCAAGTTAGAATCCCACCAATGACAGATGATGGAATTGGAATTCAATTAAAAAAAGGAAATCCACCATCCTTAATGAAACTCCAGACCTACAACAATGTGGTTGACTCTCAACTGCCCTCTGAAATGGTGTCGCAAGCCACTTAGCTCAAGGGCAGCTCAGGACAGCAATAAATACTGATTTACAAAAAAGCCATCTAGTTCACTAATGGCCTTCAGGGAAGGAAATCCGCCATCTTACATGAAACTCCAGGCCCACAATCATGTGGTTGACTCTCAACTGCCCTTTGAAATGATCTCGCAAGCCAATCAGTTCAAGGGCAGCTAGGAACAGGCAATAAATGCTGGGGTCTCCCACATCCTATGAGTGAATAAACTAAAGTCCCACCTGCAATTCTGAGGAACAGAAAAATCTGCACTTGGAGAGGCAAGGATTAGTCAAAAATAGTCAGCATGGTTTTAAGGGGTGGTCACGCTGGACCAACTTGATTGACTGTTTTTAAGCAGTGACCAGGTGTGTAGTTGAGGGCAATGCACTTGATGTAGTCTACTTGCACTTCAGCAAGGCTTTTGATAAGGTCCCTCTTGGGAGACTGTTAACTGATAAGAGCCCATGGGATCTAAGGAAATCTGGCAAATTGGATCATAAGTGGCTGTGTGGCAGGAAGCAGAGGCTAATGGTCAAGTGGTGCTTTTGTGACAGGAAACCTATATCCAGTGAGGTTCCACAGGGATCAGTTTTGAGGCCCGTACTTTTTTTATTAAATCGACGTGGTACGTGGGCGTGGTTGGCCGGCTAACACTTCTTGCCTGTCTCTCGTTGCTCTTGAGAAGATGGTGGTGAGCTGCCTGCTTGAACTGCTGCAATCCATATGATGCAAGTAGGCCTACAATGCCCTTAAGGAGGAAATTCCAGGATTTTGACCCAGCAACAAAGAACAATACAGCACAGGAACAGACCCTTCAGCTTACCAAGACTGCACTGACACATTATGCCTTTCTAAACTAAAAACTGTTAGCCTCAATGCTGGCCATATCCTTCTATTCCCTGCCTAGTCATATATCTGTCCAGATGGCTCTTAAACATTTCTATTCTATCTCCTCTGGCAGTGCATTCCAGGCACCTACCACCCTCTGTGAGAAAACCTGCTTCTCACTTCTCCTTTATACTTACCCTATTTACCTTATACCAATGACCTCTACTCTGGAAGAAAGACTGACTATCTACTCTATCCATACCTCTCATAATTTTGTAAACTTCTATCAGGTCATCCTTCATCCTTCAACTTTCATGTGAAACAAACCAAGTTTGTTTGATTCCTCCTCATAGCTGATACTCTCCAAACCAGTCCACAATCCTGGTAAACTATTTCCATACCCTCTCTTTCTGGTAGTGACCAGAACTGTACAATATTCCAAATTTGATCTAACTGAACACAAACAAAGTCGCTGGAAAAGCTCAGCAGGTCTGGCAGCATCTGTGAAGGAAAAAACAGAGTTAACGTTTCAGGTCCGGTGACCCTTCCTCAGAACTCAGCTTGAGAACACCACTGGTCACAGATCTCCAAGCTGAAAATCACCCTTCCACCGCTACTCACTATCTTCTATGACTAAGCCAGTCTGTATCCATTTTATCGGCTCACCATGGATCCCATGTGACTTCACCTGTTGTATCAGCCTGCCATGACGGACCTTGTTAAAAGCCTTGCTAAAGTCCATAATAGATAACATCTACTACCCTGCCCTCATCAATCATTTTTGTCACTTCCTCAAAAACCTCAATCAGGTCTGCAAGACTCAACCTTCTCCAGACAAAGCCATTCTACCTATCACTAATTAGTCCATATTTTTCCAAACGTTAGTAAATCGTGTCCATAAGAATCTTCTCTAATAATTTCCTTATCAGTGATGAAAGGCTCATCAGCCTGTAATTTCTCAGATTATCCCTGTTGCCCTTTTTAAAGGAACAACGTTGGCTTTTCTCCAGTCCTTTGGAACCTCTCCTGTGACTAAAGAGGATGTAAAGATTTTGTACAAGGCCCCAGCAATTTCCTCACCTGCTCCCTTCAGCATTCTATGATAGATCCCATCAGGTCTTGGGTAATTGTCTACCTTAATGCTTTTCAGATAGTCTGGGTGGTTAAGAAGATGCCTTGTTGATCATACCATTGAGTATAGGAGTTGAGATGTCATGTTGAAGTTGTACAGGATGTTGGTGAGGCCTGGGTTGGAGTACTGCGCACAGTTCTGGTCGCCCTGCTGTACGAAGGATATTATTAAATTGGAGCAGATTCAGAAAAGATTTACCACAGTTTTAATTGGGACACGAGAGTTTGAGTTATAAGGATTGGCTAGGACTCTTTTTCACTAGAGCTTAGAAAGTTGAGTGGTGACCTTATGGAGGTTTATAACATCATGAGAGGCATAGATCAGGTGAATAGCAAAGGTTTTTTCCCCAGGATGGGGAAGTTCAAAACTCGGAGGCATATTTATAAGGTGAGAGGAGAAAGATTTAAAAGGGACTTGAGAGGCAACTTTTTCACACAGAGGGTGGTTCATATGTGGAATTAACTGCCAGAGGAAGTGGGAGATGCAGGTACAGTTACAACATTTAAAAGACATTTGGATAGGTACATGAATAGGAAAGGTTTAGAAGGATATGGGCCAAATGCAGGCAAGTGGGACTAGTTTTCATTTGTAAAACGTGGTTGGCATGGACGAGCTGGACTGAAGCGGCTGTTTCCGGACTGTATGACTCTATGGCCACCTCTTTTCTCGCGCTGACATTCTCTAGAACATCAAAATGCGCCGCCCAAGACACCTCTGTGAAGACCAATGCAAAGAATTCATTAAAGACCTAACATACTTCCTCTGCCTCCACACATAAATTCCCTCCTTTATCCTTCAGATGATGTACCCTAGCCCTCGCTATGCTCTTGCTTCTTTTATATACTATATATATATATAAATAAAACGCCTTGGGATTTTCTTTAATTCTGTTTGCCAAACAAATTTCCTAGCTCCTTTTAGCCGTCCTAATTTATTGTTTGAGTTCTTTTCTGCTTTCTTTGTCTTCTTTGAGGGCTCGATCTGACTTCAGTTTCCAGAACCTCATGTATGCCTCCATGTTCTTTTCGACTAGCCTCTCAATTTTTGTCATGCAAGGTTCCCGAATCTGCCATCCTTATCCTTCATTTTCACAGGAACATGCTGGTCCTGAACTCAAATCAACTGGCCTTTATAGATTGCCAAATGCCAGATGCGGGTTTACCCTCAAACTACCACCCCCAATCTACATTTCCCAGTTCCTGCCTAATATTATGGTAGTTAGCCTGCCCCTATTTTGAAACTGTCACCCGAGGACTACCCTTGTCCATGTTCATAAGAAACTTAAAACTTACAAAATTATGGTTATTGTTCCCAAAATGATCCCCACTGAAAATTCAATCACCTGGCTGGGGTCATTACCTAGTACCAGATCTTGTATGGGTCCTTCCTTCATTGGACTCTTTACATATTGTTTAAAAGAACCATCCTGGACACACCGGCTATTAATATCTCGATCATGCACAGTAGCTACTCATCACTGCCATATACACAGAAACTGCTGATCTCAGTGACATACTTGAGGATTGCTAAAGGCTACAATATATTAAGGAACTGCTAATCTCTATAATAGAAATAGGGCATCTAATTGCCCTATGAAAATACAGGAACTGCTGACCTCTGCAACGTACATGGGGACTGCTGACCTCTGCAACGTACACGGGGAGTGCTGACCTCTGCAACGTACACGGGGGCTCTAAGGTTTTGGAGTAGATTTGTAGCACGGGTTGTGGGTGTTGGGGTTGTTGAAGTTGTTTGGCTCGTCGAGCTGGTTTCTTGTTTCGCAGACGTTTCGTTACTATGCTTGGTAACATCCTCAGTGCAGCCTCCGATGAAGCATCGGTGTGTTTTCCCACCTGGTTTTTAAACTTTGGTGTCTGTTGAGATGGATTGCCTCACTTCCGGGTTTCCTTCGTAGTGGAATGTATATGCGGTCGAGTTCAATGTGTTTATTAATAGCATGCTTCGTGGAGTGCCATGCTTCTAGGAATTCTCATGCCTGTCTCTGCCTAGCCTGTCCCAGGATTTTGGTGTTGTCCCAGTCGAAGTGGTGGCTCTCCTTGTCCATGTGGATTGAGATGAGTATTGGTCGTGACTTTTTGTAGCCAGTTGGTGTTCATGTACTCTTGTTGTTAGTTTCCGTCCTGTTTGTCCGATGAAGTGTTTCTCATAGTCTCTGCAGGGGATCTTGTAGATGACATTGGTCCTGTCCATGGCAGGGAGTGGGTCCTTGGTTCGGGTGAGTAGTTGTCGCAGGGTTGACGTGGGCTTGTGTGCCACGCTGATGCCCAGCGATCATAGGAGTTTTATGGTGAGTTCCGACGTGTTCCTGATATAGGATAGTGTGATGAGTGTGGCGGGGCATGTAGTCTCTTTCTGATGCTGTTGGTGTAGGCATCTTCTGACCCAATTCTTTGGATATCCATTATCCTTGAAAACCTGGAAGAGGTATTCTTCTTCTTCTTGGCGTAGTTCCGTGTTGCTGCAGTGTGTTATTGCCCTTTTAAATAGTGTTCGCACACAGCTTCGTTTGTGTGTGCTGGGATGGTTACCGTTGAAGTTCAGTACCTGGTCCGTGTGTGTGGCTTTTCTGTGTACTTTTGTTTGCAGTTCCCCATTTGTCTTGCGCTCTACCATGTTCTTCTCCTCCTCTCTGGTGAATTTTATTCTGGTGAGGGTGTTGTTTATAAGTTTGTGTCTCCCCTCTAATTTGGTCCGTTTAATGATGACAAAGTGTCGTCTACGTAGCATATCCACAGTTTTGGTTGGATTTGCGGAAGGGCAGTCCTTTCTAGTCTTTGCATCACTGCTTCTGCTAGGAGTTCGGAGACAGGTGATCCCATGGGTGTCCTGTTGATTTGCTCGTACGTTTGGCCGTTGAAAGTGAAGTGGGTGGTCAGGCATAGGTCCAATAGTTTGAGCATGTTGTCTTTGGAGATGGTTTCACTGGGGTCATGCTCTTGTTCAAGTAGTGTTGTCATTGTTTCCCTTGCTAGTGGTATGTCTATTGATGTGAATAGGGCAGTGACATCAAACGATATCATGGTCTCTACACGCTACAAAGATTCAAACAAACAGGGCAGATCAACAAAACAGACTTCTTAAGAATGAAACCCGAAGGAACCAACACGCCCCGATTATACAGCCTCCCTAAAGTGCACAAGCTGGAAGTCCCCCTTAGACCCATAGTCTCCCTAACAGGCACTCCATCGCACAGATTAGCCAAGGAACTACAAAGGAGACTCAGGCACCTAGTCAACAAGTCACCCCACTCTATCCACTCAGCCCAAGAATTCGTCAACTCCATCAAAGACATAAAGATAGAGGACGAAGAGACCATAATATCGTTGAAGATGCCTACATGAACAGCATCAGAAAGAGACTACACGCCCCGACACACTCATCACATTACCCTATATCAGAAACACGTCGGAACTCACCACAAGACTCCTACGACCGCTGGGCATCAGAGTGGCACACAAGCCCACGTCAACCCTACGACAACTGCTCACCCGAACCAAGGACCCACTCCTCGCCATGGACAGGACCAATGTCATCTACAAGATCCACTGCAGAGACTGTGAGAAACACTACACCAGACAAACAGGACGGAACCTAACAACAAGAGTACATGAACACCAACTGGCCACAAAAAGGCACGACCAATACTCACTCATCTCAATCCACATGGACAAGGAGAACCACCACCTCGACTGGGACAACACCAAGATCCTGGGACAAGCTAGGCAGAGACAGGCACGAGAATTTCTAGAAGCATGGCACTCCATGAAGCATGCTATTAATAAACACATTGAACTTGACCGCATATACATTCCACTACGAAGGAAACCCGGAAGTGAGGCACTCCATCTTAACGGACCCCAGAGTTTAAAAACCAGGTGGGAAAACACACCGACGCTTCATTGGAGGCTGCACTGAGGATGTTACCAAGCATAGTAATGAAACATCTGCGAAACAAGAAACCAGCTCGGCAAGCCAACCAACTTCAACAACCTCACCATACGCGGGAGCTGCTGATCTCTATGATTGCTATAATCTCGGAGATGTGCCTTCCTGTTCAGGCTGCTAATCTCTGCAATATGGGGCGTCACGTTGGCTCAGTGGTTAGTACTGCTGCCTCACAGCGCCAGGGACCCGGGTTCGATTCCACCCTCAGGGAACTGTCTGTGTGGAGTTTGCACATTCTCCCCGTGTCTGCGTGGGTTTCCTCCCACAGTCCAAGGATGTGCAGGCTAGGTGGATTGGCCATGCTAAATTGCCCATAGTGTTCAGGGATGAGTGGATTGGGTGGGCTATAGGGGAATGGTTCTGGGTGGGATGCTCTGAGGGTCGGTGTGGACTTGTTGGGCCGAAGGGCCTGTTTCCATACTGTAGGGATTCTATGATTTCTATGATTCTCTACGAATATGCATTGGGGCAGCTATTCTCTATAATAAACAGGGGCTGCTATTCTCTATTTTACACTGAGATTATTAACCTCTGCAATACACACTGGGGTTGCTAATCACTGTAATTAAATACAAGAGCTGCTAATATCGGCAATATAAACAGTGACTCCTCATCTCTGCAAATATGCACAAGGATGGTACATCTCTGTAACATACGGATGGACTGCTAATCTTTAAATATACAAAGGGAGTGCTAATTTCTAAAATACGCAAGGACTGCTAATCCTGAATATACACTGGGACTGCTAATATCTATAATATACATTGGGACGGCTCCACTTGGTAGTACAGACAGGAGCTTCTTATCTCTGTATTATAAATATTGACCATTAATCTCTATATTATAGATAGGGACTGCTACCCTCTCTATTAAACAGAGGGGCAGCTAATCTCTCATGCAAATAGAGACTGCTAATCTCTATTATACAGAGGGATTTATAATCTCTAACATATAGAGGGATGATTAATCTGTGTTTATATATGCAGGGGCCATTGTTCTTTATAATTTAGACAGGAACTGCTTGTCTCTCTTATGCATAGGGAATGCTAATCTCTAATGTACAGTGGGTCTATTAATCTCTACTATAAACAAGGACGGCTAAACTCTGTAACATACACAGGGACTGCTAATTGCTGAAGTATACAGAGGAACTGGTAATCTCTCTGATGTACGCAGGGACTGGTAATATTTTTATCATAAACAGGGCTGCTAATCTTTCTAATATACACAAGGACTGCCAACCTCTGTAGAATACAGAGCGACTTCTAATATCTCATATACAAAGGGACTGGTAATCTTTGTGATAAACAGGAACTGGTAATCTCTATTATAAACAAGGACTGGTACTCTCTTTATTATAAACAAAGACTGGTAATTTCTTTATTATAAACAAAGACTGGTAATTTCTTTATTATAAACAAAGACTGGTAATTTCTTTATTATAAACAAAGACTGGTAATCTCTGGAATACACACAATGGCCATTAATTTCTGTAACATACACAGGTATGTTAATCTCTAATATACACAAGGGCTACTAATCTCTAATATACACAGGATGTGGTAATTTCTGCAATGTACACAGGGACTGGTAACCTCTTATAAAGAGGAATTGATAATCTCTGCATTACACACACAGGGGCTGCTAATCTCTGCATTATACATAGGGGCTGCTAATTGTTGCATTTGATAGAGGCTGTTACTCCCTATAATATATACAGGGGCTGTTAATCTACACAGAGACTAGCTAAATCTCTATTATAAACGGAGACAACTATTCTCTATTGTTAACAGGGATTGCTAATGTCTGTAATATACACAGAGACTGCTATTCTCTGTTCTAAACAAGGACTGATAATTTCTAATGTAACCAGTGAATGCTAATCTGGGTATGATAAACATGGGCCATTAATCTCTGTATTATAGATGGAGAGTCCTACCCTCTATTACACACAGTGGATGTTAATCTCTCTAATATAAACAGGGCCCACTAATCTCTGTATTATACGCAGGGACCGTTAATCTCTGTAATTTACACAGAGATTGCTAAAGTCTGTAACAGACATAGGGACTGCTAATTTCTAACGCATACAGGGGCTTCTAATTTTTTTTATTATACCAGGGATGCTAATGTCTGTAATCAAGATCTTTG
>NW_025970834.1:0-11473 GCF_021869965.1 Rhincodon typus | reverse complement strand
CTACTCTGATGCTGCTTGGCCTGCTGTGTTCATCCAGCTCTACACCTTGTTGTCTCAGATTCTCCAGCATCTGCAGTTCCTACTATCTCTCACATACAAGTAATAACTGGGTAGAATATATGCATAAAATATATATATGCAAGTAATAATTGGGAAAGAAGTTAAGAGAAAATCCAACCAGGAAAGGTTAGAGGAATTAAAATCTGCTCTCACTCCTGGCTAGATATAAAATTGAATTCCACCTGGCCTGCCATGGTCAATTGAAACACCCCCAAACCATCCCACTCCTGACATGACACTCCTGTCCCCTGGCTTCTCCTACCTCTCTGAACCTCATGGAACCAATAGCCCCCTGGCCTGATCTGTGTATCTTCCCCCACTATTCCAGAAAACCTCCTGATCTGTGATTCTCCCACCAATCAACTGGACCTGATATGAGACAACTTCCTTGACAAGCCAAACCCATCGGAGCCGAAATGCCCCCCATAGCATGCCCTGACTTGGCACTGTGACAGACACGTGCATATGCATACATGCACACACACTCACTGACTCTTCCCCATCGACTCCCTCCCAACTTGACCTCAGTTGACTCCGCATGCTACAATAAGTATTTAACCACTTTGCTGCCACTTCCATACCCTCTGACCTTCCACCTTGCACCTCCACTCACCCTTATCCCTCACCCACCAACCGCCCTTACGCCACCTATCTGTCACAGTATTCCCCATTCACCTACATGACCGTCTACCCCTTCACATACCTTACATACTTACATTCTGCCAGTAGCTGGCAAAGTGGATTAAGGACATTGAAATCAGAGAAAACAGCATTTACTGTTGAAAAGGGTTTCAGCACCAATCCACATCACTTCTGGCTGTGAGAATTCCTGGAGTTATCCACACTGCTATGCTGGGAAGTCTCCTGGTCTGAAAGTTCATCCCAAAATATACGTCTAAATGCGCAGTTTCTAGTTTGATCTGGGTGAGAAATAGGATTGCAACCCGGATCTTAAGATTCAGGTCCTGGTCTCTGCTGTGTGCCAAAACTGAGATTACATTGCATTTAGGAATTGGATTTCATAACCTCGTGGTAGAAGCTGTCAGTGCTGCAATATGTTACACTAGCTCTCAAATGTTTTCTCTTTCAACTTCAGGGGAGTTATATTTTTGACTTATTCTCAGAACTTTTGGATATGGTGCAACCAGATTTATTACCAGTTTACACAGTATAAAAGCGAAAATAACATAAACTGTGACAGTTATTATTTACACAATATGTAATCGCTACATTGAAAGTGCCACATAACAAATTGCTCACAGCCAAAGTGAACACTGGTCATTGTAAAACCACAAATGACACATTTAGAAAATTGTAGTTCTTTTTCTATAAAAGAATGTGCAGAACCTAGTTTTATTTTGTCTTTCTCCTGTACATGGTACCATATTAATTTCTTCCTCATTTGTTATCCTGAAAATACCAAGGATAATTAAGGTAATCCAGTATTACATGGAAGTTAACTCAAATGATATGGAATATTGTGCCTTTAGGTGAATAACTTACCTATAAACATGCCTCCTATTAGGTTCAATTTTCTCCAACAAATTTGGCATTTCAGCTATCTGAGGACTTCATTGCTTCTTTTCCTCAACCATGTCTTCAGTAATATTTATTACTTAATTCTTTCAATTTCTTCTAAGAGCATGATCAGTCTCTTATTCAGATTGGAGCAATTCTAATACCTCAAATTTTGCATTAACTTTGTGTTTTTTCATTTAGGACAGCCTACCATGAGGGATTTGACAAAGTCCTCATGGAAGGTTGGTATGAAGATTGAATTACATAGAATCCACGGTGAGGTGGTAGGTTGGATACAAAATTGGCTTGGCTTACATTAGACCTCTAATGTAACCTCAGTTTTGGCACACAGCAGAGACGAGGACCTGAATCTTAAGATCCGGGTTGCAATCCTATTTCTCACCCAGATCAGACAAGAAACTGCGCATTTAGACGTATAGAAAGAAAGTAATTGTGGAAGAGTGTTTTTCTAACTGGAGACCCATGACCAGTGTGTTCCACAAGGATCAATGCTGAGACCTCTAATGTTTGTAATTTTCACAAACAATTTTGATGAAAATGTAGATGGTCTGATTAGTAAGTTTGCAGATGACATGAAAATTGGTGGAGTTGTGAATAGTGAGGAAAGTTGTCAAAGGATACAACAGGATATAGATCAGTTGGATAGTTGGGTGGAGAAATAGCAGATGGAGATTAATCCAAACAATTGTGAGGGGATGCATTTTGGGAGATCAAGTGCAAGAGGAAAGTACACAGTCAGTGGCAGAACTCTTAGGTGTAGTGATATATAGATGCATCTTGGGGTGCAAGTCCATAATTCTCTGAAAGTGGCAACATGAGTGGATAAGGTGATGAAGAAGGTGTACGCAAGCTTACTTTCATTGGTCGGGTTTTGAATATAAAAGTTGGTAAGTCATGTTGCAGCGGTATAAAACTTTAGTTTGGCCACATTCGGAATAGCGCGTGCAGTTCTGGTTGTCACACTGTAGGAAGGATGTGGTGACGTTGGAGAGGATGCAAAAGAGGTTTACCAGGGTGTTGCCTGGATTGGAGTGTATTTGCTGTAAGGACAGGTTGGACAAAACTTGGATTGTTTTCACTAAAGCATTGGAGGCTGAGGGCAACCTGATAGAAGTATTAAAAATTATGAGAAGCATGGATACAGTGGATAGTTGGAATCTTTTTTCCTGTGTGGAAATGTCAGATACTAGGGGACATAGGTTTGAAGAGAGAGGGGCAAAGTTTAAAGAAACAAAAAAAGAGATTGCTGGAAAAGCTCAGGTCCGGTGATCCTTCCTCAACAGATCCGAAACATTAACTCTAATTTCTCTTTGCAAATGTTGCCAGACCTGCTGAGCTTTTCCAGCAATCTGTATTTTTATTTGTGATTTATAGCATCCGGAGTTCTTTCCATTTTTTAGAAGGTTTAAAGAGATGCACAAGACAAGTATTTTACGTTGGTACCTAGATTGTGCTGCCATGGGAGATGGCAGAAGCAGATACAATAGCAACATTTAAGAGGCATTCAGACAGACACATAATCAGCCAGGGAATAGGAGGATATGGATCATGTGGATGCAGTTGGAATTACTTTAGAATGACATCATGGTCATCACAAATATGGTGCGCCAAAGGGCCTATTCCTGTACTGTATTGTTCTATGTTCTGTGTTGACAGACAACATTTCCATGTAGTGGAGGTTTGCTCAGTTTTATTTTGTTTGTTCTTCCTCCAAGCAGTCCAACATTTTCACCAGCTTATACCATACATCTTATAATTGTTGTATAAGTTTCTTAAAGAGTTAATGTTTGTGCAATGTTGACCTCTGCCCAGTGTGATTATGTCACACAGCTTCTGGGTGGAGAATCAGTTGGAGTCTGGCGGAGTCTCCTGATGGAGGCACATATGTCATCTTTATCTCTTGCTCGTATTTTTAAATAAACCTCAGTTAATATAATCTGCATATAGTTAGGGAGACAACAATTCCTCTATGAGAAACTACTGAACAGCCCCTTAGTCCATAGGAAGGAGGACTGGTGATGGGCACCCTAATCCAGCCACAAGCCTCCAGTGTTTAATAGTTAGAAATCATACTGTAGTACTCATGGTATCAGCAGTTTCTACATCGCTGCATAATATCTCAATAAATACATGCTTCTGGGATCATGTGGATAATTATCTCAAGTCTAGAAAGCTGTAAATCTTCACAAACTTTGCCAGATCTCTCATAATAAGGCGTTTTATAGTGCTTTTCCTCTCCCCTTTTCCTTTTTCATATCGACTTCTACTGAAAGGAGAGGTGGAGCTGAAACTCAAGACAACTGTATTACATGAATCATGGATTGTTTTTAACAGACCTCTTAAAACCTGGTTCTGTATGTTATTTGTGGATAAAACTATCATTTTGGAAATGTAAAATTTGTGGTGGTTTTGCATGACTAGAATTGTTATGGCTTCCAGATTTTCTAATATTTGATATTTCTATGTTGCCCCCGCATATTTTGTGTAATTAATAATTATCCTAGTTTATGTTGTTTTAGATTTTTTAAGTTACAGTTTTAATTCTTTTGTGAACTGCCACAAAGCTATCTGCCAAGTACAAGCGGATCATCCTTTGAGGTCACATCTACAGTCACACTACATGGTTACAAGTTAAATTGCCTCCTTTTGTTTTTGCTAATGTCTACAGGAGTTGTATGTGGGGAAGATGCAAGGGCCCTCTAAGCTCAATAACTTATTGTCAAAGTGTCACAATAGAAGCACGTTATTTGTGTCTCCATAGCACAGTTGTTTAGCTTTAGCTTTGTGCATCCAACCACAAACTGGCTTTTTCATTTAACAGTGAGCATTTTTGGGGGAGTTTTGCCCCTTTGACCTTTGGTGCTTGCACTGACCCCTGCATATCACATTAGAAATTCTCTCTCTCTTTTGAGTTTTTTTGCAATCTTTTGAATGGTCTCTAGCCCTTTCCTTTGGCTAATAATGTTTCAGTTGTTGGAAAATTGTTTATTATTTTACTCACTCTATGCACATACTAGTCATAGGCCAAATATTGTTTTATACCTAAATACAAATCAAAAGTCATTAAAATACTAATTGTGACAGTTGTTTTTGCTAGCAAACTTCTTTTCCTTTTTAAGTGACATTTGGCTTCAGCAATGTACTTGTGGAATGTACCCTCCATCACAATGACATGCATTTATTTGTGTGCTTTTGTATCCTGATTTTGTCCTGTAATTCTGAATCATTATTGAAGCATGTAGCAGACGGACTTCTTCAGCATTCATTAAAGACCATAAGTGTTTGCTGTAACTTGTGTTTGGATCTGACGAAAAGAGAAGAGAATTAAATACAAAAGACTGAAATACAACAAAGACTTCCTTTCTGCCTCAGTACTTCTGCAAAAACATATGTTCAGCAGTGCGGGCAACTGTTGGGTTAAGGACACACTAAGGAAAAGAATACAAAGGACAGTCTCTGCTCCTGAATTCACAATGGTTTGAAGCATATTCACTTGTTCGGACTAGACTGTCAGCTGGTTCCTTTTGCAAGTGTAATTTCTTTCGTTCTTCTTCAAAAGCATTTTTTTGCTAATGTTTTACACTTCATATAATCTGTCGTGTATGGAAATCCTACTTCTGTCCTGACATAATTGATGTCATGCAAAAGATGTAGCCTGCTCTGAGGTAAATCACCCATGCTTTTGAGGGAGCCAAGACACTTTTGTAAGTAAGAAGCTGAGTGGGCAAGCATTCCTGGCAGAATGAGGTACAATTCTTAAAATTGAAGAGTTGAATTAACACAGGAAAAATGAATAATTCTAGATTGTTGATATTGTTTCTAGTCCATTCTTAAAGCTGCCCATTTTATAACTGATTGAAACATTGAAATAACGACATCATATTTATGAACCTGAGGAACAAACTATCTGCTGAAACAATGCAAAAGCAGAGAAATGTAAAAGCAAAAACACAGAAACTGAATTTTCAAGCTCATTGAAAATAAGAGTTTGGGACTGTACCCCACCGCTTCTCCACCCCACTTCAGGCTTCCAAACTGTACCCAAGACTGATGTCTATATTCCTGTGAACTAATAAGTTAGCAAGTTTGGTGCAAGTGCGTACGCTCTGGCAACTGAATGACAAACCATGACAAGCCACTTTTGAATTTATTACTTAGGGTTTAACAGAATTTAATTTAATGAAAATTGAAACTTTACCTTTAAATAGGACACATTTCAAAATCATTCCTTTAAAAGTAATATCAGTTTTACAATGTCCTCGGTTGTAAATGTGTAACATCCATTCATGCCTGCTTTAAAATAAAATTAATTAGAAGTACAGTCTTCAAAGTTTCTGGCTAAGCATTGAAATATTTTAGATTTTTCATCAATGTCTCCTGTCATCCCATACTGATGAAATGTGATTTGGAGATTAAAGTTGACCATTCTCCGGAAATATGGCCAGTAAACCATTTAACCTACTTTAAAGTTAAAGTTGTTGAAAATTATATTAAGATTTGAGAAGATACTGTTGTTCAAATCATGGTGAAAAGAACGATAGAGTTAATATCTGCAATATAGGCTTAAGGGAGTATCAGTTTATTCAGTGAGTGTCTAAGTCAAACAGACTACGAGAGTCCCAGCTATAATCTCGAGTCCTTGCTGAGAATTTCCCTAAGATGGGGTGGTATTTGAAGAGCTACCCTGTCGGTGAGCATCTTGTTGATGTATACTGTCAATTCTTCCATGCTAGTAATGTCTATTTGTGTAAGCAATCAGAGCGGGTGACTAACACTCTTGAAAAAGTTATTGAATTGAATTGAAAGTTATGATAATCCCAGAGGACCACAGGTTGCTCCCTTTTAAAAAGAAATGACTGGTGGTGAATTTAACCTGAAGGTCACTATGCCTCAGGCCAGGAATGACATTGAGAAGGCAGGAACTTCATGGTGACCTCAGCTGATGCAGGAATTAAACCCTTACTGTTGGCGTAAGGAATCAGTTGCACTTTGGGATGAAGGGAAGAGAAAAATTGTCTTGAGCAAAAGCGAAGTTAACTGCTATAAAGAAGGAATTACTCTTTCCTTGCCAAAGCATTAAATAAAAACTGCCAACACTTGACAAGAATCCAGTTCCTCTATGATCCTAGGTGGATTACACAAGAGTCTCTAACTTAAATTCCTGGTCTAACTTGAAAAGGGTCCAATCTTAATATAACATTCATTAGATCAGATGGGTACATTTAATAGAAGCTAAACTCTCTTGAAGAGAGTTCAGTTGCACTCTGACCCAAACTTAAAGCAGACTACTGTAGGGTCTTAACAGCTGCTAGCTACAGGGAGTAGCAGCTTCCCTTGACTGTGTTAACAGCCAGTATATATCTGAGGCTTCTGCATTATTAGAAATAAAGTAGTGACTGGATGAAAGACTAGAACTAGATTGACACCAACAGTACCTCCTTTTATAGGAGGAAGTGCAACTTGGTCAAATGATCAGAAGCTCAAGACCTCCTAACAAAAGTGAGGAGGGGAGAGAAATGGAATCTATTGAGGCACTGAAGTTAAAATAGGTGAAGTGGCAGATCTTTAAACTTTAGACTGGAAGTTTAATGTAATATGCTAGGAAACAAATGAGAAAATAATTCTGTTTTACAAATAACAATTAAATTGAGTTAATTAAATATTTTATATTCAACATAAAGTTAATGGTCAAAGAAGCAAGCTGCTTTATTCAACCCTTCTGATAACTTGAACTCCATGATAACACCAAGTCAGCTGCAAAAACCCAATTAAAGAAGAACGGTCTAAAACAAAAGCAAAACTATTTCAACTCTTAAAAATTTGGATTATTGTCGCTGCTTTTTCCCTGTAGCTTCATAAAGCCTGATACATTCCCAGTAGAGGCACCAGAGTAACAATGGTAGTTTGTTGGAAAACATTAATATGAAGTATTTATAAAAAAGAGTTTAATAATGTGGAAGTCTGAGAAATATAGAAAAGAACAGAAAAAATGTCGCTTGGTAGGTGACAGGCCAGTCAGATATTTTCTGCAGCACTGAACAGACCAGACATCAAATCCCATTTCCTGTCCTAAAACAGAAATTATTTCGTCAGTCGTAATTTTGCATTTTGCATGAAATATTTAAAGAAAGCTAAACAGCTATGCATGCCAGTGGTTTAACTACACACACACCAAATCCAAATAGCCAGACAACAACAAAACACTGGACTTGGACACCCAAATGTCAGGGACCAAATGATGTACAGAAGTATGAATTATTTGATGTTTCCTGTGTTCCATACGGTCATTTATGTCTTTAGTAATTAATCACCTACAGAATCAGAGAATGGTCCCAAATGCATTGGTGTCAGTATTGAACTGTAATTGTGCCAGTTGAGATGCAGGGTTTGTAGGCATACAACAGTGGAACAATGCACTGATGACTCTAAAGCCTAAAGAACTGGCCTTTGTAACAAACTCTTCCTAGTGCAGTTTTTCTTCCTGAAAGAAACATTATTTCCTCCTCATGTCAAAAGCAGACAAATTACTGAGTGCAGCTTAGAATTCTTTTTTTTCACTGTGCCCAGTTGTAAACAAAGCACATTACTTAAGTGGTTAATATTTAAACCATAACATGCCAACATTGTTATGACATAGTTTAGAGGCGATGAGCTTTTCACTACACTATCATTGGAACCAAGTCTTAATGATAAGCTGACTTTAAGACTTCCAAGCAAATGGCTCCAGGACTTTAGTGCCACCCACATCTATTGACTGTTGTCTCTTGTCTGCAGAAAAGAGCAGGAGCAAATATAGAATAGTATTGATAATTTCCACTTTTTAGTTCAATGTTTACTGTCGTGAAAATGTGTTGGTTGATAACATAAATGTAAAATAATCTGAGGTGGCATGTTGATCCAAACAGAAAATGTAATTTAGAGTCATAGTTTTACGACATGGAAAAAGGCCCTTCAGCCTATCATGTCTGCACCAGTCATCAAGCATCTATCTATTCTAATCCCATTTTTCAGGCTCTTGGCTGTAGCCTTGTATGCCGCAGCATTTCACTTGTTCATTACATTCTTCTGAAATGCCTTGAGGGTTCTTGCCTCTACCTCCATTTTAGGCAGTGAATTCCAAATACCCACCACACTCTGGGTTAAAGAATATTCACAAATCTCTTCTAAACCTCTTGCTCCCTACCTTAAAATTGTGTCCTCTGGGTATTGACACCTGTGCTAAGGGAAAAGTTTCATTCCTTACTTATATTACCAATGCCAATCATAACTTTGTAACGCTCTGTCAGGTCCACCCCAGTCTTCTCTGTTCTAATTTGCTTCCTCAGGGCTTACGTGAAGCTTCTGTTTGTAAAATTGAGGTAGTAGTGTTGTCCCAAACTGTGTGGCTATATTCTTATTCTTTTACCCTTTCTTTAGAATTGACTGAAATCAATAAGACCAAGAAAGTGCATGAAGTGTGATTAACCTGTTTCCAATGTTTCTGATGCAGGTACCAAAAATCCATGCTGTCTGTTCATGTAAATGTTCGTAGCATGCAGCCAATGCAATATAAGTTGCTGAGTGTCTACATGCTTGAGGAACAGTGGAATGTTCATAAGAGGTTAGCACCACTTAAAAATTGTCTACACTTTAAAGTTCAGAAATCACATGACACCAGGTCATAGTCCAACAGGTTTATTTGAAAACACAAGCTTCGGAGCTTCAGTCCTTCTTCAGGTGTCAGTGAGAGAGGAAGTATCAGACACAGAATTTAGAAGTAAAAGGTCAAAGGTTCACACCATTGATGAGGATGTACTAAATAAACCTAAGATGCTGTTAAATCTTTAACCAGTTAGAAGGTTTTAATTGATTAATATGTATATGTAAATCCTCAAATTCCTTTCAAGTCATGGTCCTGAGAAAACTAAAGGTTTTATCAGTGTAAAGAAGAAGTGACATTTTAGGTAAGACAATGGGTGTGAGGCCTTGTTTAGAATCTGTTTGTGTTTTAGTTTGGAGTCAGACTGGTTTTATTTCTAAAGTTGGAATTTATAAAATACTACATTAACTGACTGTTTATAAATTGTGTCCTTTTTGAACAAAGTAAAAATACAAATTCACCCCATAGATTCATGTGTGTGCGTGGGGGAGAGACAGTGAGTGCATGTGCATGTGTGAGAGATTGTGTGTGTGTATATTCATACACACTTCTTTAAAGGACAGTTATGTTCTAGCTGGAGTAGATACAAGAACTGTTTGTAGTAGAAAGTTTGAACAAGAAAGAAAATGAAAAATGACACAATAAAACACAGAGTGAGTGCCAGGATTTTCTGGTGTTGCACTAGAGACCTTGGTAAAGGAGGTTCAAATAAAGTGATGCCATCTATTCACAAAGACCCAGCAGACACTGCCACCCCACATCCCCCCCCCAACAAACAGACACACGCACAAGTTAAATGTCAGTGGAAAGGGATAGCTATGGAAGTCAATATCAGGAGTCTTATCCTGAGGACCTTGATGCAGTCTTGAAAGAAATTGAATGCTTTCACTGAATAGCCAGGTATGTGTGTGTGTCTGCAAATAACCTATCTCATCAATTAAAAATGCCATTGCTACACACAGCCACAACTCATATGTCAACAATTTACCAATCATGACTGAAACCTAGCATTTATTTGCATCATGCTACCCTCACACACTTAGCACAGTTGCAGGCCAAGCACCCACAGCTTACACATTGTTTGCTGCCTGCCACAGCAGCTGCGTCCTCTGAACATATTGCATCAGATCCACTGACACTCTTTCCTTTCTTTTGCAAGGTAGTATATAATCAGAGGCAGCTGGAGCAAGCAATACTGCATCTTACATAGGGAAGACAGTGTTCACCATTGTGAGTGGTTGTGGTCAAGGATGTAGCTGGTGGTGACATTGAAACCATTGGAGATGCTCAGACCTAATGCTCCTTTGTGGTGATGTAAGCACATGCTTCTATCTTTTTCCCCCTTCTCTCATCACAATCCTACCCTGTGCCGTTTTCCTTTCATACACTTAAAAGTTGTAATCTGACCGTGCATTGGTGAAGATAAGGTAGAAAAGTAGAAAGATGGTGAACACCATCACTTGCTCTCACACTCACAGCTACCAGCTGATATCTGATCCTGTGCACACTTTAGAGAATTGTTGAGAGGTGAGATTTGCAGATGGTCAGTGGCTACAGGTATCACAGGATAATTCAGGTCCCTGTTCACCAGAGCATGAGGATGCACACAAATTCTGCTGCTGCATATTTAGTTGAGATCATCAATGGGACAACCTACAGAAAGGCATATTATATTGTTTAAGGCATTAGAGTATTGACAGACAGCCTATGGTTACTGTTGAAGAGTATGGTGGCATCTGGTACCAAATTGGCACACAAATGTACACAGAACTTAGAGCTCCTTCTTTCCAGGGTAAAATGATGGAAAATTCCATTCGCACTCTTGTGATCGTAACATGATACAGCATCTGACGGCTGCTGTCTCAGCTTGTGTTTAAGCACAAGCCAAAGCCACTTAATATCTTGCTGGAACTGTGACCCTTGGAGTTTCATTGGTTCCATGGAGGGTAAATCTGCTGTCCTCTCTCAGAAAGGCAACATTTGTCCTCTGAAAACTACAATTTCTCTATTGCCCCTGCTATTACTTGTGAACCAGTTAGATTGCTGACACCCATGCCAAACTGGTGTGTCCATTGCTTTCCCTACAAAGCCACTCGAAGTCTCACTCACTGAAAGTCACCAACTATCAGTCATGTAGCAGTCACTGATTTAGCACTGCATACAAGCAGCAGGAGAAGCAAATGTACATAGCACTAAGGGAATACACAAGTGTAACCAGTGAACTTTGGTATGGAG
>NW_025970833.1:375-11473 GCF_021869965.1 Rhincodon typus | reverse complement strand
GCAACAAGACCTTACTTGGGCCAACAAGTGCAAATAACATTTGTGTCATACAATACAACCATCACCAACAAGAGACAATCTAACTACTGCCCCTTGGCATTCTACAGTGTTACCATCACTGAATCCCCACTATCAACATCCTGAGGGTCATCATTGACGAGAAACTCAACTGCACTCACCACATAAACACAGTGCAAGACCAGGTCAGAAGCTAGGAATACAACAGGGATTAATTCTCCTCTTGAATCCTCAAAGCCTGTCCACCATCGACAAGGCACAAGTCAGGAGTGTGACGGAATAGTCCCCACGTGCCTGGATGAGTGCAGCCCCAACAACACAAGAAGCTTTAAAACATCTCGGACAAAGCAGCAAGCTTGACTGACACTACATCCACAAATATTCATTCCGTCTACCAACGACAGTCAGTAGTAGCAGAGTATGCTATCTGCAAGATGCAATGCAGAAATTCACTAAAGATCCTCAGGCAAACCCACGACCACTTCCGTCTGGAAGAACAAGGATAGCAGATTAGAAATGCCACCTTCAAGTTCGCCTCCAAGCCAATCACCATCCTGACTTGGAAATAAATTGAATGTAAATGTGAAGGAAGACAGTCATCCACCCAGAGGGAGAAAGAGAGAGAGAAAATCTGAGAGAAATTACAAATGGTGTAGACAAACTAAATTTGTAATCTTCAAATATCCTGATTAATAGCACTAGAGCAGAGAGGGGCAACCATTAGATAATCAATGTCACTAAAACACAAGTTAACAGAAACATGTCAGCCCCAGGACATACAGAAGAAAAATACCCTCTTCTGTATATAATAGACAAGATTTATCTGTTCTTGTGATGGCAGGCATGGCGTTGTTGAAGAAGGTTCTTTCTGAAAAATTGCTCCTTCACCACCACTCTGTACCAGCATGGGAGTGTGTGTGTGGTCAGGGGGCGACAGGTTCATGATGATCTTCTGTTTCCTTCACTGGCTGAATGTTAAAAAGAATGCATCATTTAGTCAAGTGACCAACTCCCCATGGGAATGGCGGGGAGAGGGGTTGGAAGAGGTTAAGGGATAAATGTGCGTTGGGAAGACCATCCAAATTGGGGGAGTTATGTATGAGGCTAATACTGTCAGAACGCTGTTGGGTGGGGCAGAGGACGAGGAAAGATGCAGCATACGTCTGCTCATGTTGTGGGATACTGTTGCACCTGTCAGAGCAGGACATGGAGAGGAAGCGACATAATGAATGCATATGGAAGTGAAGCATCAAATTTAAAGGGCAACAACCTTTCCACCTCCAAGGACTTGGTGCAACTGCCTCAACAACTGAACAGACCGGCAAATTCCAGTAGAGGTAGTCACTCGGCAGACTTTTCATCATTCAGAAGGCGAAGGACAACCGGAGCTTCTGACTCTCTCCAAATTAAGACAAAAGTCAGGCGTGTGATGGAATATTCCCCACTTGCCTGGAAAGGTGCAGCGCCAACAATACAAATAGCTCAACAATGTTCAGGACAAAGCAGCCAACTTGATTTGCACCACATCCACAAACATTCACTCCCTCCAGCACCAACACTTCGTCGCAGCAGTGTGTACCATCTACCAGGTACACTGCAGAAATTCCACCAAAAATCCTCAGACAGCACTTTCCAAACACATGACTACTTCCATCTAGAAGGACAAGGGCAGCAGATACATGGGAATACTACTCCCTACAAGATCCCCTCCAAACTTTAAATACGTCACCATTCCTTCACCGTCGCTGGGTCAAAACCCTGGGCCTCCCTTCCTAACAATCTTGTCCTTACGAGCAGCACAGTGGCCAGTGGTTAGCACTGCTGCCTCACAGCACCAGAGATCTGGGTTCAATTCAGTCTCACGTGACTGTGTGTGGGGGTTTGTACATTCTTCCCAAGTCTTTGTGGGTTTCCTCCAGGTGCTCCGGGTTCCTCCTACAGACTAAAGATGTGTGGATTAGGTGAATTGGCCACGCTAAATTGCCCATTGTGTCCAGGGGTGAGTAGTTATGTGAATTATCCATGGGAAGTGCAGGGTTACAGGGATAGGGTTGGGGGGCTGCGGTCAGTCTGGTGGAGTGCTTTTTGGAGTCATTATGGACTTGGTGGGTCAAATGATCTGTTTCCACACGGGAGGGATTCTAATGATTGTGGGTCAACTGTTAGCACAAGGACTAGAGTGGTTCAAGAATGCAGCTCAACACCACCTTCCCATGGGGCAACTAATGGCAGCCAATAAAGCTGGACCAGACAGCGATCTTTAGATCTCACAAATGAATTTTAAAAACCATGAAGTCCTCACCCATGGGGTCATTCCAGTCAATATTGTCTCCTTTGGTTCATAGAAACATCGAAGAATAGGAGTAAGGACTTGGAGCCTGTTCCACCTTTCAACATGATCATGGCTGATCATTGAACTCACACTGTTTCTACCCACTGTCTTTGTTCTCTTTAGTCCTAAGCACCATATCCAATTTCCTTTTGAAACTCGCAACAGTTTGACCTCAACAGTTCGCAGATAGAATTCCACAGGCTGACCTCTGTCCAGGTGAAGACATTTCTCCTCATTTCCTGAATGATCTCCTTTTCCTCCTTGACTCTAAGCCCTATTTTTGGACTCCGAAGTCATTGAGGACATCCTTACTGCATATCCCTTGTCCAGTCCTCTTTAAATTTATAGGCTTCCATCAGATGCCCGTTCTTCTTTTAAACTCCCACGAATATGGCCCTAAATCATCGAGTCTCCATTCATCTCTCAATACCACCATCCCAGAAATCACTCTGGTAAATCATTCACTCACTGTCACTATAAACAATCCATGAATCCCCTCAATAAGGCAGCCAACGTACCATCTGCCTTGTTCACCACCTGCAATAGGGTCAGAGTCAGGGTCAGGGTCATACTTGCTTTCAGCGACATGTACAAGGACATTAAGGTCTAAGTGCACCATTCCCTTCCCAATCTATCACCCTTCAGATAATAAACGACTTTTCAGTTTTTGCCCCTAAAGTAGATAACTTCACATTTATCCAAGAGATGGTTCATTCGCTACGTACTTACCCACTGATCAACTCAACTCAACCTGCCCTGAGAGCCATATCATAGCCCCAACAAACGGGGTGACATACAGAGCCAAGACTGAGGAACAAGCCTCACGGAAGACTTCGTGCAAGGCTCAACAAAGATGGTATACCCAGAAACAGCCTTCCAACCTCAGGTGTGGACCAGGTTAAAACGAGAGAACTATGGATGAAGAAAGACGATGTGTTCGGCAACTAATTAGTCACGAGGAACCATGTGACCACGAGCCCGTGTCCAAACAACACGTGAGCAAAAGGGGTCGGGCGCGACAGTTTAACCAATCAGATGAAAAGGTCTGTGCATGAGCCCCGCCTACGAACGACAGAGTCTCGCCCGTGTGGACCGGGGCGATGCCCATGACGTGCGGTTGCTCCAATCAGCGATGAGAGGGGAAAGACTGAATTGATAAGGAACTTCCTCACCCAGAGAATTGTTAATCTATGGAATTCCTTGCACAGTGAAGTAGTTGATGCTACTTCAGTAAACGTTTTTAAAGATAAGGTAGATTTTTTTTGAAAGATAAAGGAAATATGGGATACGGTGAGAACGCGGGTAACTCGATGTGAGTCCATGAAAAGTTCAGCCATGATCTTAGTGAATGGTGGAGCAGGATCGAAGGGCCGGACGGCCTACTCCTGCTCCTAGTTCTTATGGTCCAAAGCCAGGCCATGATCACGACCACGCCCACACCGAGGAAAGAGCGCCCACGGAGGTGAAGATAGGTGCGTGCCCCAGCAAGCGCGAGGTCTCTTGTTTTCAAATTCTGAACCGTCACCGTCATCACCCACACCGTTCACCACAACAACCCCCTCGATAACGCGGCCCCGCCCGAGGCACCGACACCCCCGCCTGCATTCCTGTCTCCCCCTTTCAACAGCATAGAACATAGAACATTACATAGAACATCACAGCGCAGTACAGGCCCTTCGGCCCTCGATGTTGCGCCGAAACTAATCTGAAGCCCATCTAACTATCTAAAACACTCTCACGTTTTATCTTTTACTGCAATTTAGTTTAAAGGCAGGGACACAAATTTCCAAGTATGCTTCCACCTCCTGGATGTAGTGCTGCTGTCCTTCTGCTCAATTTCCTTTCCTCCCTTTCCAGGAACTTCATGTCCTTCCTAAAATATCGTGTTCAGAATTCACTATGTCCTCAACTGGAGCTGACAGCACTACTTTATAAAGATTTAGCATCACTTTCATGCTTTTTTACTCTCATCTTCTAGTACTGAAGCCCAGAGTCCCACTGACAGTGCTTAATTATCTCAGTGATGACCCTCTGACAATGAGGCACTTCCTCAGTACTGATCCTCTGACAGTACTGCATGACTTCAGTACTGATCCTCTAATCATGTGGCATACCCTCAATTCTGACCAGCTGAGAATGAGGGACTGCCTCAGTATTGACCCTCTGACAAAAAGGGACTGCCTCAGAACGGCCCTTCTGGCAGTGCTGCACTACTTCAGTACTGACCCTATAAGCGTGTTGCATTCCCTCAATTCTGACCCTATTACATCCGTGCAGTGCCTCACACCAGATCCTCTGACAATGAGGCAATCCCTCAGAACAGATCCTCTGACAAAGAGGTACTGCCTCAGAACTGACCCGCTGACAATAAGGAAATCCCATCATTCTGACCTTCTGACAGTGCTGGATTACCTCAGTACTGGATCTCTAACCGTTCTTCAATACCTCAATATTGAGCCCCTGACATTTGACAGTCCCTCTTTTCTGACTCCATCACATTGAGGCACTGCCTCGGAATGGATCCTCTAACAACGAGTCACTCCCTTACTGCTCACCCTCTAACAATGAGACACTGCCTCAGAACTAACTTCGTGATAATAAGGCACTGCCTCTCTGCTGATCTACTGATTACGGTGCCCTTCCTCAGTAATGACCCTGTAAACGTGATGAACTTGCTCAATTCCGACCCCCTTAAATGAGGCACTGCTTCAGAATTGACCCGCTTACAACTCTTTAAGTACTGACCCTCTGATGATGAGGCCCTCCAACAGAACTGATTCTCTCTCAATGGGTGACTCCTTCAAGACTGACTCTCCAGAAATGACGTGATAGCCCTGCTGAGGGAGTTATTGTCAAGGAAGCATTCCCTCAGTACTCAGCCTCTGACAATTCTTCAATACCTCAGTACAGACCCTCTGACAATGATGTATTCCCTTAATAGTGACACTCTGACTGCAATACCTTACTACTGACCTTCTAATCATGTCATCCTCCCTCAATTCTAAATCCATTACATGGAGGCACTGCCTCAGAACTGACCCACTGACAATAAAGCATTCCCTCAACTGATCCTCTGATAGTGCTACACTACTTCAGTACTGACTCTGTGTTGTGAGGCCCTTCCTTAATTCTGACCCACTTAAGATGAGGCACTGCCTCAGTATTGACCTCTGACAAAGTGGCACAGCCTCATAATTGACCTACTGACAATTGGGCACTCCCTCAGTGCGGACCATCTGATAGAGGTTTGATATTAGGAGAGTACTGCACTGCGAACAGGTCAATATTAAGGGGATGTCGCATTCTCGATGGCCAATATTCAGGGAGTGCTGCACTGTTGGTGGGCCAGTATTCAGGGAGTGCCACACTGCTTGTGGTCCGATAATAAGGGAGTACTGCACTGGCAGAGAGTTCGCACCGAGGGAATGCTGCACTCAATTAAAGGAGTATTTCACCCTCGGAGGTTTGATATTAGGGGAGTGCTGCACTGTCAGCAGGCAAATATTAAAAGAATGCTACACGATTAGTGGCTCCATATTAAGGGAGTGCTCCACTATCGAGGGTCATTATTAAGGAAGTGATGCACTGTCGGAGGGCAACTATTAATGGAGTACTGCAACTTCAGCGAGTGAGTGCTCTGGCACAGCAGCACAGCAAAGGGTCAGTAACGAGAGAATGCTCCATTTTCAGACGCTTCGCACTGAGGGAGTGCTTAATCAGAGAAGTTCGTACTGAGGGAGTGCTGCATTGTCAGAGTATCACCACTGAGGTAGTACCACATTATCGGAGGGTCAACATGAAGCAGATGTTACACTGTCAGAGGGTCAATGATGTCAGAATACTGCGCTGTCAGAAGGTCAGTTGTGATGGAAAGCTGCATTGTCAGAGTGTCTTCACTGAGGGAGTGCCGTTCTGTTGGAACGCCAATATTAAGGGAATGCTGCACTGTCAGAGGGTCAGCGTTAAGGGAGTGGCACACTAACAAAGAAGCACTGATCCTCTGACTATGAGGCACTCTCTCAGTACTGACCCTCCAACAGCACAATACAATCTGGAATACTGATGACTGACCCTCTGGTAGTGCATTTCTGCCATATCTTAACCCTCTGACATTCCATCAGCACTAACCTGACGACTGACCCTTGGACAAGGACATTTGAGAGAGATGTGCTCACTTTACTATTTACCCTCTGATACTGGAGCACTCTCTTAATATTGACTTCCTGACAGGGCGGCTCCCTTTCAGTACTGGCCTCCCACAGGGCAGCACTCTCATAACCATTGACCATCTGACAGTGCAGCACTTCTTTAATATTGATTCATAGACTGCCGATAGTGTGGAAACAGGCAATTCAGCTCAACAAGTCCAAAACGCCCCTCCGAAGAGAATACCACCCACACCCATTCCCCTACATTTCCCCATGTCTAAGCCACCTAACCTGAACACCATGGGCAATTTAGCATAGGCAATCCACCTATCCTTCACATCTTTGAACTGTGGGTGGAAACCGGAGCATCCAGAGGACACAGAATCCCGCACAGACCCGGAGAATGTGCAAACTCCACACAGACGGTCGCCCAAGGGTGGAATCGAACCTGGGTTCCGAGCGCTGTGAGGCAGCAGTGCTAGCCACCGAGCCACCCAAGTTGAATGCGTGACAGTGCAAAACCCCTTTAAAATGGACCCTCGCACTCCATTAATATTTGCCTTCTGACAATGCAGCTCTTCCTCAGTACTGACTCTCCAACAGTGTAGCACTCCCCTAAGTACTGTCAGATAGTCAATACTAAGAGAATGCTGCACTGTTAGAGACAGTACTGAGGGGAGCTGCACGATCAGAGGTTCAGTACTAAAGGTATGCTGCACTGTGGGAGGGTCAGTCATGCGGGAATTCTGCACTGCCAGAGGGTCAACAATGAAGAACTGCGCTCTCAATGTAATAGGGTCAGAACTGAATCAGTGCCTCATGATCAAACGGTCAATACTGAGCCGGTGTCTCATTGTAAGGTGTTCAGAATTGAGTCAGTCCTGTGGTAGTGCAGCACTCTCAGAGGGTCAGTACTGCGGGAGAGCATCATTATCAGTGGGTCAGTACTGAGTGTGTGCCTAGTTGTAAGTGGGTCACTTCTGAGACAGTATGTCATTGTTGAATGGTCAGTCCAGAGTGAGGACTTTATTGTCAGATAGTTAATGCTGAGGCAGTGCCACCTTGCCGGTCAGTATTGACGTAATGCCTCATTGTAAGGAGGTCAGAATTGAGGGAGTGGCAGACATTTAGAGGGTCAGTACTGAGGCAGTGCAGAACCGTCAGAGGGTCAGTACTTGAGGAGAACCCTATTATCAGAAGGTCAACACTAATGAAGTGTCACATTGTCAATGGTTCAGTACTGAGGAATCACCTCATTATCAGAGGGTCAGTCCTGAGGTAGCGCCTCATTGTCAGAAGGTCGGTGCTGAGGCAGTGCCACATTCTCAGAGGATCAATATTAAGGTTTAGAATTGAGGGAGTTCTATATGATTATGTCACTCTGACAATGAGGCACTCCCTCAGGAATGAGCCTCTGACAATAAGGCACTTCCTCAGTTCTGAATCTCTGACGGAAGCACTCCCTCAGTGCTCACCCTCTAACAGTGCTTCAATACCTCAGTATGGACCCTCTGTCAATGAGGCATTCGCTGAGTACTGACCCTCTGATAGAGATGCAATAGCTTACTACTGACCTTCTAATCATGTGCCTCCTGCCTCATTTCTAAATCTATTACATTGAGGCACTGCCTCAGAACTGACCCACTGGCTATAAGGCAGTCCCTCAGTACTGACCCTCTAAATGTGAGGCACTACCTTAATTCTGACCCTCTGAGGCACTACCTCAGTATCGACCCACTGATATGGAGTCACTGCCTCAGAATTGACACGCTGACAATGGGGCACTTGCTCAGGACAGACCCTCTGATAGAGCTGGAGGTTTGCTATTAGGGCAGTGCTGCACAGCGAGCAGGTTAGTATTAAGGGAGTGCCGCAGTGTCAGTGGACCAATATTAGGGGAGTGCCACGCTGTCAGAAGGTCACTAGTAATGGAGTGTTGCACTTTTGGTGAGTGAATACTGAGGCAGTGCAGCACTGTAAAGTGTCAGTCATGAGAGAATGCTCCATTTTCAGAGATTTAGTACAGAAGAAGTGCTTAATCAGAGATTTATTTCTGAGGGAGTGCTGCATTGTCAGGGTTTCACACTGAGGGAGTATCACACAATCAGAGCTCCAATATTAAGGAAATAGTGCACTGTTGGAGGCTTGATATAAAGGGAGTTTTGCACTGTCAGAGGGTGAAGATGAGGGAGGGCTTCCCTTTGCGGAGGTTAGTACTGAAAGAGAATCGCCCGTCAGGGGATCAATATTAATTTTGTAGAGTCAAAACAGAGGGAGTGCTGCACTGTCGGAAGGTCAATAAGAAGCATGTTGCTGCACTATCAAGGAGTCAATGATGACAGAATGCTGCACTGTCAGAAGATAAATAGTGAGGGAAAACTGCATTGTCAGAGTGTCTTCATCAAGGAAGTGCTATCTGTCGGAAGACCAATATTAAGGGAGTGCTGCACTGTCACAGGATCAATATTAGGGGTGTGCTGCGCTAACAGATGGTCAGTGATGATTGAGTGCTGAACTGTTGCAGAGCTAGTACTGAGGGAATCCTGCATTGTTACAGTGTCATCATTGAGGTAGTGCAGCACTGTGAGTTGGTCAATATTAAGGGAATGCTGAAACTGTCAGTGGGTTGATGCTCAGCGTGTGCAACACTGTCGGAGGGAATGATGTACTATCAGAGTGTCATCACTCAGGGAGTTCCACACTGACAGAGGGGTAATATTAGGGGTGTACTGCAGTGTTACTCTTGATGGAGTGCTGCACTGGGGGTCAGTATTGAGGGAATGCTCCATTGTTGGAGGATCAGTACTGAGGGAGGGCTGGACTGTCACAGGGTCAATATGAAGAGGGTGCTGTGCTGTCAGAATGTCAATAGTAAAGGAGCACTGCATTATCAGAGGGACAGCACTGAGGGAGTGCAGCTGCTGCGAGGATCACTACAAAGGATATGGCATACTGTGAGAGGTCCAATTTGTGGAGATTGATGAACTGACCTGTCCCCCCTCAGTGCTGACCCCCCGCTTAGTGCTGATCCCCCTCAGTGCAGCACTCCGTCAGTGCAGCACTCCCTCCTTGCTGACCCCACTTAGTGCTGACCATCCTCAGTGCGCCACGTTCTCAGTACTGACCCACTCAGTGCGCCACTTCCTCAATACTGACCCTCGGACAGTCTCACAGCACACTCCCACCAACAGAGCAGTACATCCGCACAGCTGACACCCCTTAGCGAAGCACTCCCTCAGTGCTGACTCCCCTCAATCCAGCAACCCCTCAGTGCTAACCACGCTCAGTGCAGCAGTCCCTCCGTGCAGCACTCCCTCAGTGCTGACCTCACTCAATGGAGCACTCCCTCAGCATTTACCCCATCACTGTTGACCTCCCTTCAGTGCTGGACGTCCTCAGTGCAGCACTCCCTCTGTGCAGAAACCCTTCAGCTTTGTCACCTCTCAGTGCTGTCCCCACTCTGTGCAGCACTCCCTCAGTGTTGACACCGCTCAGTGCAGCACTCCCTCAGTGCAACACTCCCTCAGTGCAGCATTCCCTCAGTGCTGACACCCGTCAGTTCTGACACCCCTCAGTGCTGACACCCCTCAGTGCAGCACTCCCTCAGTGCAGCACTCCCTCAGTGCTGACATCCCTCAGACAGTCTCACAGCACTGACCCTCCCACGACCCTCACAGCTGACACCCCACAGTGAAGCACTCCCTCAGTGATGACCCGACGCAGAGCAGCAGTCCCTTAATGCAGCATTCCCTAAGTACTGACAGCTTCAGTGCTGACCTCCCTTCAGTGCTAACCACCTTCAGTGCTGACGACCCCACAGTGCAGCACTCCTTCACTACTCACCCCGTCAGTGCTGACCTCCCTTCAGTGCTGGCTGGTTTCAGTGCAGCACTCCCTCAGTGCTGACGCCGCCTCAGTGCTTACGCCCCCACAGTACAGCACTCCCTCAGTACTCACCCCTTCAGTGCTGACCTCCCTTCAGTGCTGGCAGGCTTCAGTGCAGCACTCCCTCAGTGCTCCACTTCCTCACGACTGACCTCCCTTCAGTGCTGACACCTCCTCAGTGCTGATCCCTCTTCAGTGCTGACCCCACTAAATGCTGTCCCTCCCTCAGTGATGACTGCCTTCAGTGCAGCACTCCCACAGTGCAGCATTCCCTCAGTGCTGATACCCCTCACTGCAGCACTTCCTCAGTGCTGACGCCCCTCACCGCGGCACTCCATCAGTGCTGACGCCCCCACAGTGCAGCACTCCCTCATTACTCACCCCGTCAGTGCTGACCTCCCTTTAGTGCTGGTTGACTTCAGTAAAGCAATCCCTCAGTGCTAGGACATCGAACAAAGAACATTACAGCGCAGTACAGGCCCTTCGGCCCTCGATGTTGCGCCGACCTGTGAAACCAATCTGAAGCCCATCAAACCTAAACCATTCCATTATCATGCATATGTTTATCCAATGACCATTTAAATGCCCTTAAAGTTGGTGAGTATACTACTTTTGCAGTCAGGGCATTCCACGCCCTTACTACTCTCTGAGTAAAGAACTTACTTCTAACATCTGTCCTGTATCTGTCACCCCTCAATTTAAAGCTATGTCCCCT